>NW_022990353.1:394479-431979 GCF_902827175.1 Gymnodraco acuticeps | reverse complement strand
CATAACCAGTAAGTTTAGTTTGAATTACTAACTTTGAACACATGTTTATTGTGACTCCTGGAGCTTAGTTCAACATGTAGGGCTACCCAGTGTTAGACAGAGGTGGAAGAAGTACTCAGATCTTGTACTTAAGTAAAAATAGAAGTTCTCGGATCTTGTACTTGAGTAAAAGTAGAAGTACTCAGGTCTTGTACTTTAGTAAAAGTAGAAGTACTCAGGTCTTGTACTTGAGTAAAAGTAGAAGTATGCAGATATGTACTTGAGTAAAAGTAGAAGTACTCAGATCTTCTACTTGAGTAAAAGTAGAAGTACTCAGATCGTGTACTTGAGTAAAAGTAGAAGTACTCAGGTCTTGTACTTGAGTAAAAGTAGAAGTACTCAGATCTTGTACTTGAGTAAAAGTAGAAGTACTCAGATCTTGTACTTGAGTAAAAGTAGAAGTACCAGAGTGTAGGAATACTCTGTTACAGTAAAAGTCCTGCATTCAAAATGTTCCTCAAGTAAAAGTAGAAAGTATTCTCATCAAAATATAGTGAAAGTAGCGACAGTAAAAGTAGTCGTTGTGCAGATTGGTCCATTTCAGAATAATATATATGATATGTTTTATAATGATTGATCATGAAAGTGTTCTCAAAGCTGGTGAAGGTGCAGCTAGTTTGAATGACTTTGTATACTGCAGGGTAGCTGGTGGATTTACTCCAGGTGGAACTAAAGTCTGATTTAACACTTGGTTATATTTCACATCATTCATCCACATCTGTGAAGTAACTAAAAGTATTAAATACATGAAGTGGAGTCGAAGTACACAATTTACCTCTGAACTGTAGTGGAGTAGAATATACTTTGACTGAAAATGTACTATGTGAACTTAAGTGCAGTACTTGAGTAAATCTACTTACTAGTTACTTCACTGCTCCCCTGTGTGTTAGACAGTGATTCTGACCCTCACCAGCTGAGCATGTGTGTATTACCTCATTTACAGAAGTAGAGATTTTGGATGATGGGGGGCTTCAGTTGGTTGAGTTGAGCCCCGACGACCCCTGGCTGGCGGACCCTCGAGAGCCCGAGGAGCTCCAGGAAGGAGAAGTGAAGGTTTGTTCCCAAGGCAATTCAAAGTGCTTTACAAAAATGAATAACCCAGGTACATGAATAAAAGTTACAGTCTTCCCGTGAAATTATAGTTCTTTTGACAGTTTTCTAACCTTTTATATTCCTTTCATCCTTCTCTTTCATCCATTTTGACTCTATGATTCAGCCATAACAACATATTGACATCAGCTCTGACACCAACCATGTCAAGAACAGCGAATATGAATTGTTTCCATCAAATTGGAGATACAGGGTCTCACGTTTTAATAGGGTTAAACTGAAGACCTCCTTTCTGCACAATCCTTAAATTAAAGTCCTTAAAGGTGGGGTAGGTAAGTTTGAGAAACCGGCTCGAGATACACTTTGTTATATTCCATGGAATGCTCTTAACATCCTGATAGCAATGAATATCTTAAGTGCTTTGACAAAAAATCCATAAAAAAAATGTCATCTGTGGAAGCCGTGGCGCTGTAAAAAGCATGGACCAATCATCTGAGCCGGCCCGGCTAAAGTAACTGGATGGCCTACCTGCCTGTCAGCCCTCCATCTGTGCACAGTGGCGGAGCCAGGACATTTTCAGTGGGGTGGCCAGGATGGAACCAGTGATCATTTTGGGGTGGCATTGAAATCAATATTATATGAACATAATAATACATCTGACTAGAAAATAAGGGGTTATTTAAGGCACCTACAACACACCTCTACATTATTTGGGATTAAGTGGTGGAATAGATCAAATAATATTCAGTATATCTAACAATTGTTTTTGTATTCCCGCAGGCCAAGTAACAACGAAGCTTACATTATACAAATGTAATGCAATATACAGACTGTTTAGCTTATGGTGATCAGCAGCCCTATGAGCTCATTCTCTCAGTGTATCATCAGGAATACAGAGACACACACACACATCATTTAAATAAGAGTTTTTAAATTAAATGATAGGTTAAGAATAAACATCTTAAAGTAAATTATTGGTTAATAATAAACATCTTAAAGTAAATAACAATAAACAATATCCCTTAACCCTGTAAGGCCCCCGGTTGTAATTTTACAACATTACTTTAAGCTATCCTAAAAAAGTCAGTAATGTTTTGTTTTTTTAAAAGACAACATTTACATAGTCAAAAGGTCCTTTTGTTCAGCCTCACAATGCTATTAGGTAGTAATGTGTTATAGGTCCTGCCCTCTGGCCATACACGCCAGGGATTTTGGGCCCCATGGAAATATATCACATTGAGCCCCACCACCAGGCCCAGGCCACGCCAACCAAGCACAATTGCTGTAACCACACCTCCAGAACCCAACCGACTCATTTATGCTTTAAATTACTCTACCTGTACAGGCTTGCATCTATCTTGTAGTCCAATACTAACTGCACAGTATTTACTGACAGTGAGCTGTGAAAATATAACACTGTGCAGACGTACAACATTCTGCTGCAGTAGAATTCACTATTTGATATAAGACTAACATTCCTGACAATAGTAGTATAGTAGTATTCGTTTATAGTCCCCGAGGGGAAAATGGGTTGCAGCACATCATAGAGGCATTTAAAAAGTTAAGACAATACATCACTAACAACAACATAGACACAGATAAAAACAAACAGACATAAGAAAACCAGATATCGGTAGACATGACAAGGGGCCTATAGGCCCTCATTTATGAAATAGGGGGGACCGGGCCAGACCAGCTGGGTAAACAGTGCGTCCTAGCCATTAGATCTCACTAGTCATCTTTTATGGTTTAAATGCATTTTAAATAACATTTTTGAATGGAACATTCTCAACATGAATGCATAAATTCAAATAAATATAACTTAAATATGTGGGAAAATGTTGTTTGAAATGTGTAATTGAAACTAGATGTTAGCTTTTTGTTTTGATATATGTATATATTTTGTATTCCAGTCTCCCTTCAGATAAGTTAAGTGGCATTCAACACAATGCTGCTCACCTCCTTCAGTTGGGAGAAAAGCTGGTTCAGGTTCAGCCTTATGGGGGGACAGGGCTGCTGAGCCTAGAGATGGATCCGTTGGTCCTGGCACCAGGGGGAGGGACAACTGATTTAGTATGGATAGCTGCTAAACATGTACCTGCATTTATTAAATGTCAGCTAAAAGAGCAGTGCAATTAAAAACCTGTATAGATATTAACAGTACTTAATATCAGCTTAGTAAAATAAAAACATAATTATTATTTACAATGGACTACGCTTAGCACATTTCCACCACTCATGGACCACACCTACCTTTTCTTTGAAAAACTGGGTGACATACTGTCGCCCTCTATTGTCTTTCTCTCCTTTCTTTTCTCTTTGGAAAGCCTGACTTTGTTAGTCGTTGAGACATGGTATACAACTACACACGTAAGTACTAGCATCCCTGCTCCTCACATGCTCTCACTCTCTGCTAGAAAGTGCCGGCGATGCTGCACCGCGTTTGGAGGCAGGATCAAACCATTACATGTAAATAGAAGGGGGTGTACAAACTAGAGGCTTAGGATAATTAACTTTTGGAAGAAAATAAGTTAAATTAATTGTAAGTTTAGTGAGTACATTATCAATATAACGTCCTATTAATGTTATTATTAAATTAATTGTTGATGAAAGGTGAAAGGTTACTTAAAATTGTTTTTTCTTTATGTTCTAAAATTGTTTGGGCCCCCGTGGTGAGGGTGACCACGGCCACCCCCCAGCTCCGCCACTGTTTGTGCACAAACTTATCTCGTGCCCTCATTGGTAATGTGCGCGTTCGTGTGTGTTGGAGGAGGGGCTCTGTAAGGAAGTGGCAGATTTTTTCCGGCTGTGTATTTTCAAATTCTAGCGCACTCCAGCTGGTTCTCCAAAAGTACCTACCCCACCTTTAAGTCCTAGATAACATGTACCTTAGAGAGTCTTGAGCATGTTTTTCTCTTCAGTGATGTTTTTGCTAAATCTCTGTTCCCTTCTATCTTGTCTTAAAAACCCTTACCCTACCATATAAATTACCCTATAAAGCATGTTTTAAACACCCCACAGGTGACGTACATCACCCACGCCTGCATGGAGCTGCAGTTTGGGGAGACTCGCTTCATGTTCGATCCGTGGTTAAAGGGTCCTGCTTTTGCCCGAGGATGGTGGCTCCTCCACGAGCCTCCAGCAGACGCCATGGACAGACTGTGCTCTGCAGATCTCATCTACATCAGCCACATGCACTCCGACCACCTCAGGTAAACTCTTCCACTGTCGTCACCTTTTATAATAACTCCTTAAAAAGGAGTTAAAGGTCCCCTATTGTACTATTATACTATTATACTCTTTTTCATCAATATATTACAGGTCTCAGATATATACAGAACATGTCTCTGATTGGCTGAAACACCAAACAGATCATTGCAGCATTACCCATAATCCCCTCTGTTTCAGCCCTGTTTCCAAAGTGCTGATTCTCTGTCTGTTACTTTAGATGAAAATAAGGAGCCCCTCCCCACGCCCCTCTGAGAGACATTTGGTTACAAATAACTCAATGGTGCTCTAGGAGGAGATTCAGGTGATAAGGGGGGGGGGGGGTTACCTTGGTTGCTGATTGGCTAATGGTTACACAAGACAAAACATCGTTATGACATCATCAAGTGTCCAAAATCTGATCAGCTCATTTTCAGACAGGTTTTTATAGAACTGGATCAAAAAGAGAGAGAATCTTTGTTCCTGAAACTTTCAGAGTCTCTTTCCACAGAGGGGACACATGTTGATGTAGAAGAGACATGAAGAAGAGGGGACACATGTTGATGTAGAAGAGACATGAAGAAGAGGGGACACATGTTGATGTAGAAGAGACATGAAGAAGAGGGGACACATGTTGATGTAGAAGAGACATGAAGAAGTGGGGACACATGTTGATGTAGAAGAGACATGAAGAAGAGGGGACACATGTTGATGTAAAAGAGACATGAAGAAGAGGGGACACATGTTGATGTAGTAGAGACATGAAGAAGAGGGGACACATGTTGATGTAGAAGAGACATGAAGAAGAGGGGACACATGTTGATGTAGAAGAAACATGAAGAAGAGGGGACACATGCTGATGTAGAAGAGACATGAAGAAGAGGGGACACATGTTGATGTAGAAGAGACATGAAGAAGAGGGGACACATGTTGATGTAGAAGAAACATGAAGAAGAGGGGACACATGCTGATGTAGAAGAGACATGAAGAAGAGGGGACACATGTTGATGTAGAAGAGACATGAAGAAGAGGGGACACATGTTGATGTAGAAGAGACATGAAGAAGAGGGGACACATGTTGATGTAGAAGAGACATGGAGAAGAGGGGACACATGTTGATGTAGAAGAGACATGAAGAAGAGGGGACACATGTTGATGTAGAAGAGACATGAAGAAGAGGGGACACATGTTGATGTAGAAGAAACATGAAGAAGAGGGGACACATGCTGATGTAAAAGAGACATGAAGAAGAGGGGACACATGCTGATGTAGAAGAGACATGAAGAAGTGGGGACACATGTTGATGTAGAAGAGACATGAAGAAGAGGGGACAAATGTTGATGTAGAGAGACATGAAGAAGAGGGGACACATGTTGATGTAGAAGAGACATGAAGAAGAGGGGACACATGTTGATGTAGAAGAGACATGAAGAAGAGGGGACACATGTTGATGTAGAAGAGACATGAAGAAGAGGGGACACATGTTGATGTAGAAGAGACATGAAGAAGAGGGGACACATGTTGATGTAGAAGAGACATGAAGAAGAGGGGACACATGTTGATGTAAAAGAGACATGAAGAAGAGGGGACACATGTTGATGTAGAAGAGACATGAAGAAGAGGGGACACATGTTGATGTAGAAGAGACATGAAGAAGAGGGGGACACATGTTGATGTAGAAGAGACATGAAGAAGAGGGGACACATGTTGATGTAGAAGAGACATGAAGAAGAGGGGACACATGTTGATGTAGAAGAGACATGAAGAAGTGGATTTTGCATAATAGGCAACCTTTAAATTGAACTTATACCGTATATCAGCGGTTCCCAACCTTTTTCAACTCAGGGCCCACTTAAGAATCTATTCTTTTTTCGCGGCCCACATTCAACCATAAACAATACGGAGGCTAAATAAAGTTCTGATTGGTCAACTCAGAACATGTGACACGTTGTTAATCCAGTAGAACAGACCGCCGTCAAGGACTGTAATGACCGTTGGTAAGGAGGATCAAGAAAGAGAAAGGAAAAGAGGTTCAAATTAAAAAAAAATCTTAATAATGAAATGTTTCCACACAAATCATAATGTTCGCAGGCCCACTATGGGGGGGGACATATAAGCATAGTTTACTATATAAATGCCCCCAGGACCTAAAGGGGGCTGAATATTATCCTGTTCTTATCACTTGTAAAAACATTTTAGTTTAGTTTCTCAATGTGCAGCCAATTATAGAGACTTAGTAAATAAATGATTGATAAGTAGTGAAATGTTGAAGTATAGATATATATAGAGCACCGGGTAAGGGTACCTGCACTGAAAAAACTGAACCGTCGTCTTTAATTAAATGTATTACGTCAACAGATTTCACATAACTGTATTAGGTTAGTTGAAAGCAATAATATTACGTTTAAATAAAAACATATTTGTTTCATCTTAATATTATTGCTTTCAACTAACCTAATACAGTTATGTGAAATGTGTTGATATGATACATTTCATTAATTTTCAGTTTTATAACCCGCAAAAGGGGTTTAGATAAATAGATAAAAATAAGCATTAATAGCTGGTTATCATAACGTCATTCAATTATTATTGTTTTTTACTAACAGAAACATGGTGCGAAATAGTCTTCTTTTTCTGTCACTGACCTGTCCTGTCTTTTCTAGTTACCAAAAGACTATTCAGAGAGGAGGTTTTACTAGCAATTTTGTATAAATTGTGATTAGGACTTTGCCAATAACTCTGTATTCTTTCAATAGATTTTGCAGTGGTCATTTCTCCCGAGCTTTATGTATATCTGTGATTTGAACTGTCCTTTCTTTTGTAGTTACCCAACATTGAAAGACTTGGCAAAGAGGAGGCCAGATGTACCCATTTATGTTGGGGACACGTCGAGACCTGTCTTCTGGTTAGTACAGTCTTTGAGCTCGCTTTAAAGGTGGGGTAGGTATGTTTGAGAAACCGGCTCGAGATACACTTTTTGATATATTCCATGGCATGCTCTTAACGTCCCGATAGCAATGAATATCTTAAGTAGCTAAATTAACTGGATGGCCTACCTGCCTGTCAGCCTTCCATCTGTGCACAAACTTATCTCGTGCCCTCATTGGTCATGTGCGCGTTCGTGTGTGTTGGAGGAGGAAGTGGAAATGGCAGATTTTTTCCGGCTGTGTATTTTCAAATTATAGCGCACTCGAGCTGGTTTCTCCAAAATTACCTACCCCACCTTTAATTCATTACATCTGTTACTTAAAATAATACTTTTCTTTAAATGTGTTTTAATGCCCCTTTTGTTCTTTGATACAACAGGTATTTGGAGCAAAGCCAAGTCCCACTGACCAACATCAATGTTGTTCCTTTTGGAGTCTGGCAAAATGTAATGACAAATACTTTTATAAAATATGTGTGAATATAGGCTGTTATAATGGAATAATAATGAATAGACTCCGCTAATTGTTCACTACACTGTCCCTTGGTCTGCTTCAGGTGAACGAACACCTAAGATTCATGATCCTGATGGACGGTGTGCACCCCGAACTTGACACCTGCCTCATTGTTGAATATAAAGGTGCATTTTTGTTTTCAATTTGTAATGTTTTTACAAGAGATGCATGACTTCCATAAGATAACCCTTAAATGGTGTCTGTATCCACTATCCTGTGACATTTGACAGGCTGTGTCCATGTGTAAAGTGGGTGTTATACCAGTGTAAGAACGGTGTTACATGGGTGTAATATAGGTCTAACAGTGTAACATGGATATACTATGGGTGTAATAACAGTGTTATGAATCAAAAGCAATCAAATAATTGTGTTTCTGTTTTAGGTCACATGATCCTGAACACTGTGGACTGCACCAGGCCAAATGGAGGCAAGTTACCCAACAATGTGGACTTAATGATGAGTGACTTTGCTGGAGGAGCATCTGGATTCCCCATGACCTTCTTTGGGGGGAAATACACAGGTGAGACTCATTACATGTTACATTTCTATAACTACTTGAATCTTCAATAGGCAACTATTATGCTCCGAATAAGTAGAGAAACATGATAAGGTAGATCTCCAACAAAGACACAAGACAGGGGGATGCCCTGTTATTAAAACCTAAAGCCCCGTAGGATCTGTCTGTTTCTTTCTTTGTCTGTCTCCGTGCGATATTTTCAGGTTTGGGTAAAATAACACAGACAGGGGTCCAGGTTGTAACAATAAGCAAGCTTTATTCAAAAACTGAAAACAAAACAAAGAAAAACTAACCGAGTGAAACAAGGTCAAGGCACAAGGAACAAGAACAAACTCACGGTCAGGAACATGCAGATTACATTGACGACGATCGGACAAGGAACACAAGGGAAAGCAAGACTAAATACATAGAAGGGTAATCTCAAGACAAGACACAACTGGAGAGGGGAGGTGAAACACAGGGGGGGGGGGCAGGTGAACACAATCACACAGGAGGGAAACTAAAGTCAGGAAGGCAAACACAGGAAGTAGGACCAGACAAGACACACGGAGCAAAAACCTTTCAAAATAAAAAGGTGGACAATGGCAACACAAATCTAAAACCATGACAGAAATATGATATAGGTATCCTGTCCTTAGTCGCTTTCACACCAAGTACTTTGCCGTACTTAGTTCCCGGCACTTAGTACCCCCATGGAACTAAATACAGATCGCGTTCACACCGGAATAAGTTCCCTGAGGGAAGATTACGCAAATGAAGCCGCTGACGTCACTTCTTCTGCTTTGGGTTTACTGGCAGGCCGCAAACCACTTCACGGCGTATACTGCCACCCGAAGTCCCCGGCCGGAAGTCCCCGGAGTTGGGGACTGGCTTCAGTAGAAGCTGCTGGGACTCCCAGCAGCTTCTACTGAAGCCTTCAGAGTAAATCGCCAGAACGCCGACACCTCCTCATCTCCACCGCTCCCATGTTTTTTTTCGTGTTGCCATAAGTTAGTCTCTCTGCGTTGGTGCACGGGGCTAATGCTAATGCTAATAATGATAATGCCAGCAAATACAATGGCGGCTTCACAAACCTTTTCAGAGTTTTACGGGGCGTGGTTTGTAATCCGCCCAGCCAATCAAAATTGGTTCTTTTTTCTCCCATAAAAGTCCCACCTCTCTAGCAGGCACTAAAAATGGGGGTAAAAGTTCTCGGAACTAAGTTCTCTTTTTGGTGTGAACGCAAAATTCCGGGCACTAACGGAACTAAACGGGAAAAGCACGGGGAAAAGAGAGCCTTTTGTCTTTCAACCACTTATCAACTACGGCCCAAACATTTCCATGAGCAGAAACACGCTTCAGTTTCAAAAACGCTACAAATTTAAAAACACAAATGTGGCAAAACACAAGAAATATATTCACTAACTGGACAACACATGCACAGCAGCATTCAGAAAGCGCATGTGTTGTCAAGTTGGTGGTTATGTTTTTTCATTTGCTTGTGTTTTTTGTGCATTTGTGTGTTTATATTTGCATCGTATTTGAAGCTGCAGCGTAGTTTACAAGAAGGCAGGCAGCCTCCCATAAGTTGGGAACAGGGGTAAGAAAAATGTGTTCAAATCCTCCCCAAAATGAGTGCTGTTAGTGTTCGTTCACCCATGGCCACATTATGTTTAGTTAGCCCCGCAATGCAGAAAATAACCGTGATGCCCTCATGTTTGTCACCAGATTCCTGGAAGGAAACTTTTATCAAAAACGAAAGGGTGAAGCTGCTGAATTACAAATCTGCGCTGGTGAAGTCCCTGGAGCCCAAGATCTACTGCCCGTTCGCTGGCTATTTCGTGGAAGCTCATCCATCAGACAGGTAGAACTTGCTCAGATTTCTTAGAGGAATACTAGTGGATGATAAATAAGACATGGGTTTAAAAGCTCATTATTTTTCATTGGTTGAAAAATGAAGATGATATGTTTAGCTCTAAATCAGACTTAGTTAATGTGGAGTTTAGCTTGGAGAGATCTATGTGAATCAAAAGTAGGAGAGACGATGATAAGTTGACCCAGACCCTGTTTCCAGAAAACGTTGGCCATCATGTGATTACAAATTCAGGAAGTTAATCATTTATATCTGGATAAGATGGAAAGAAGCAAATGAAATAAACGTGAATGATAATTTTCTCTCCAAGTAACAGCCCACACTTTGGTCTGTCCGGAGAATTAAACAGGCGACCCTTTGGTTCCCAAGCCAAGTCCCAATAAGAATGATTTGCGAGTATATCATATGTAGTATACCAATCATATCTGTGAATAATTTACCTAAAGAAAAGCGGTCCTTTTGACATTGCACCACATGATGTCTGAGGTGGCCTATTTCAGAATAATATATATTTTAAAACTGTATTGTAATTAAATCTGTTTGCAGTTGTAAATGCCTTCTTTCACAACAACAGGAAAGAGAATGGATTAGCTGGTAGGGTGTGCAGGAAATGACATGATCCAGTAGAACGTCAAAGGAAAGTGTGTATTATTAAATAAGTGTTTTTATTTGTTTTATGTGATTTAATCCTAAAAAGTCAGACGATCAATTTACCCAATAATGATTTAATTTAAGTCACAGTCATATTTTAAGGGCGTTTTGCCAAAGGTGCGCTCTTAAATTCAAATGATAGGAGACACTAAGAAATACTTTTAGATATCTCCATTGTTCATCCGTCTTCATAAGTCTCTACTGTGTTCTGTGCATACAGATCCATTAGGGAAACAAACATCAAGAACAGTGCAGAGAACCTCAACGCGCTGATCAATAAAGTTGCACCAGACATCAAAACATGGACGCCCAAACCAGGCAGTGTGCTGGACCTCGGCCTCGCTCTGAGAGACCCCACTAACAGGTTGACAACGCTTTAGTGTGTGTGTGTGTGTGTGTGTGTGTGTGTGTGTGTGTGTGTGTGTGTGTGTGTGTGTGTGTGTGTGTGTGTGTGTGTGTGTGGTCTAGCATTAATATACTTGTGGGGACCTAAATCTGTTTACATAGTCGCGTGTGGGGACTGGCTTCCCTTATGGGGACAAATTGGAGGTCCCCATGAGGGAATCATTAATTTTAGGGTGAAGACTTGGTTAGGTTTAGGATTAGGGTAAGGGTTAGGTTATGGGTGAGGGTTAGGCATGTGTTGGTTATGGTTAAGGTTAGGATAAGTCTCCAGGAAATGCATGTAAGTCAATGTAATGTCCCCTGAAGTGATGTATGTGTGTGTGTGTGTGTGTGTGTGTGTGTGTGTGTGTGTGTGACAACACATTATTCTACAAGCAAATTCCATTAACATGATTCTTGTTTTTAAATGAATGTCTTACAGCACTTTCAAACAATCTTACAGAGTTAGCATTAATAAGCTAGCTAGCTACGGCTGTCCTTTTCTTGGTACATTTTTTAGACTTGATATTAGCAGTTAGCATTAAAAGCTAGCTAACTATGGTTTAGAACATTTGCCAGTCACAGTTGTTTCTTCTAACTCACAAAAACGTACATTTGTCACTGTTAAAAACGCTTTTGTCTACCCCTGTCTGAACTCAAAGCATTATTTAGAAAAAGTACTTTTGAGAAAAGAGAATAGGAATCATGCCCAGATTACAAAATAGGTTTAAGATTAATATGATAATTTAAACTACACACATGGAGACCCATCATAAATTCACCTTCTTTGTATGTGTTTATTTCTTTCATTACACAACCAAACACAGAGCGGCCATCACTGATCCCCCGGCTAATGCACAAATCTACAAGGACAAATGGGATTTCGACTTGTACTTGAATGAACTAAACGGCGCCATCGGCTCTGAGATATTCAAACATAAAAGCTGGATCCAATTCTATTACTCCTGGGCAGGCTTTAAAAACTACAACCTTGTCATGCGGGTAAATATAAACTTGACATAGAAGACCCTCTTTCTGTTCTTTTGTAGAATCGCAAATACTTTTGCAAAACCTTCCTGAGCGTTGTAAAGTAATCATGTTCACCATCTTAGCTTAGCATTTTGAGCATGCTAACATTAGCTTATTACCAATAAACAAAATTACATTTAAATGTGCAGCATATTTGGAAATACGTGTTGAAATGTGGGTTAATGATTTGCTGGCAATCTTAAATAATGCCTGAGATCATTTATTATATTATATTTTATCGAGATGCCGCTAGCATGGCTAATAACCAGATCAACAGAAACTAGCTAGCCCTCTTGTCCTTTCTTGCTGTTGCTTGTTGATGCGTTTTTGATCCGGAGCACATTTTTTCACACAAATATATAAGGTGATCGAGACAAAGGACAACTTTGAACCCCATGCTGGTGGCTACGACTACTTGGTGGACTTTTTGGATCTGTCCTTTCCCACCGCCAGGCCTGGCAGAGAGCACTTCTACATTGAGGTGAGACATTGGCAAGGCAAGTTTATTTATATAGCACCTTTCAACACAAGGCAATTCAAAGTGCTTTACAAAAAACGAAAGAAAATGGCATTTAAAATCAGTTATTAAAAAGAAAAGATAATAAAACATAGACATAGGAAATACTCTAATACACAAAAAATCATCTTAAGTCATTTACAAAGAAATCCAGCTCAATGCTCATCAACCCAGCAGAGGTGGAAGAAGCACTTAGATCCTTTACTTAAGTAAAAGTATAAATACTTTGGTCTGAAAATACTTCATGACAACTGAAAGTCCGATATTCAAAATGCTACTTAAATAGAAATATAGCCAGCTAAATGTACTTAAAGTATCCAAAGTACACATGCACCATGGCCGTTTTGAAAGTATTATATTTGTATGGAATATTAAATGTAGGGTAGGTAAGAATGGAGAAACCAGCTCGAGTGCGCTAGAATTTGAAACTACGCAGCCGGAAACAAATCTTCCCCTTCCTTCAGACTTCCTCACAGAGCCCCTCCTCCAACACACAGGAACGCGCACATGACCAATGAGGGCACGAGATAAGTTTGTGCACAGATGGAAGGCTGACAGGCAGGTAGGCCATCCAGTTACTTTAGCCTGCTCAGATGATTGGTCGTGCTTTTTACAGCGCCACGGCTTCCACAGATGATATGTTTTATGTATTTATTGTCAAATCATTTAAGATATTCATTGCTATCGGGATGTTAAGAGCATTCCATGGAATATAACAAAGTGTTTCTGAAGTGAATTAGCTACCCCACCTTTAAGAGATTCGTTATTTGTATTGCTTACAAATACATGTAGGACATTATTAAGACAGTTTAAGTTTGTTTTGTAATAAATATGTAATAAGGTACTGCAGGATATCATTTAAAAACGTCATGTGTTTTATATGTAAACAGTAGCTGGGAACTTTTGTTGTTAGTAAATGTAGTGGAGTAAAAAGGACACTTGATGTTCCAAAATGTAAGGGGAGTAAAAGTATAAAGTAGCATTAAGTGGAAATACTCAAGTAAAGTACAAGTATGACAAAATAGTACTTGAGTGAATGTACTTCGATACGTCCCACCTCTGCAACCCATGAACGGTCTGTCGTAGACTCTTGTGAGGCGCATTATTTTACTCATCAGAGTTCCTGTTTCGTTCATGCAGCTTCAATGTTTTCTTGGTTTCATCCCTAAAGATCAAAAACCGGATCAGCGTGATGAGATCTGCAGTGCTGCACGGCCGTCTATGGGATGATCTGTACATCGGCTTCCAGAACCACATAAGCCGAGACCCGGATATCTACCATCACAAGTAAACACACTTTGTCTCATTTGAATTGTATTTCAGAAGTAAACAGAAAACACCAGAAAGATCCCAGCAGTCTTTCGATTACTTCTGCACTTCTGAGCACTTCTGTTCTACTTATGACGCAAGTTTTCATAACAAGACACAGGTCTGAGATAGTAAGTTACACATGCCAACTTATAGGTGCAGGAACGAGTCCTAAAACCCGGAAGTGAGTCAGCATTTCACCACTTCCTGTTCCCTCGTCTCAGAGTCAATGGGTTTTTAAGCTCTGTGGTTGACACAGATGTAAGAGACAGATCACGTTTGGTTCTACGACATTAAACACATCAGCAGTGACCCCACTGGTGAGTCTTGAAGAGTTTACGTGTCTGAAAAATGAAGGTTGTTAACGAGTGGCTGAATAGGACTACAGAAGTTGTCGAGGCCGTTGTACGTCATTACGCCGAACACGTAAACACTCCTCTAAGTTAGTTTGCCCTGTTCTGCTTTAAAGCAAGTCCCTGCCTGCTGCAAGCTGTTCAAACAACACTTCAACTTGTACAATTTAGAATCTGTATTTTTGAATATGGATCTTAAGTTGGCGTGACGTTGAAGTCGTGCGACCCAGCTGTACTCGGCTGTAGTTCCTTTAGCATAACGTTAGCATTTTGCTTTTAAAATGATAAAAGTAGGGTCAACATGTGGAGATTATCCAGCTGAACAAAACGTGCATTTATCAAACAGGTTCGTTTTCCACAGATCTTATTTTTTACAATATTCCAAAATCCTATGGAGAAATTGCTTTTTTGTCGAGGGAACCCATGCGCAGCTTACTTCCGGGTCGGCCTCCAAAAATACGTCATCGCTGCAGCACTCTATTGTAAATGTTTTTAATGTGTCCTGTCGGTCTCTAGGTTCTGGAACCACTTCCAGACAGAGCTACCAGTTTCCGCGCCAGACTGGGACGGGTTCCTGCAGCAGGCAGAGATGGGTTCGTCCTGTGAATTGATGTGAATATGACTTATTGTTGTGGTCTGGTATGACCAGTTGCTTATGGTAACTAATGATCGAAAGCTTTAGCAGGGCTTGCATCCGAGATAGTCAATTTGCCTTACTGAACGACATTTCTTTATTGGCGTTTTTGCATACTTAATTTTAGCAGGTGATAGATAAACATTTAACTTAAATAAAAGTTGATTAGTGACGTAAACTTAGTGTACTTCGTCTGGAGACACTTTTACTTCTCCCCAAAATGATGTTTCTCTCACTGTAGCTTCAAAGCATGAAGAGAATACTGGGAAATGGAGTACATTCATTATGTGGTGACACTGGAACATAGAAGGTCTGGATTACAATAATGCAATAATAATTCATAATTATTATTATTTCAGACCCTGTTCCTCTTGTGTGTGTTTCCCTTTCTACTGCCTTTCAAATACAACACACTCTTTTCCAGGAGAGTTTTATTAATGTAATCATAGGGAGTGTTGCTCACTTACACAAACACTACAGAGGTCAACAAATGTGTGAAGGAACCACCTGCAAGTGACATGCTGACAAAGGGTAGAAAATTAAGCTCTAAAGTAACATACATGTAATACCTTAAAGGTCACCTGTTATGCAAAATCCTCTTCTTCATGTCTCTTCTACATCAACATGTGTCCCCTCTTCTTCATGTCTCTTCTACATCAACATGTGTCCCCTCTTCTTCATGTCTCTTCTACATCAACATGTGTCCCCTCTTCTTCATGTCTCTTCTACATCAACATGTGTCCCCTCTTCTCATGTCTCTTCTACATCAACATGTGTCCCCTCTTCTTCATGTCTCTTCTACATCAACATGTGTCCCCTCTTCTTCATGTCTCTTCTACATCAACATGTGTCCCCTCTTCTTCATGTCTCTTCTACATCAACATGTGTCCCCTCTTCTTCATGTCTCTTCTACATCAACATGTGTCCCCTCTTCTTCATGTCTCTTCTACATCAACATGTGTCCCCTCTTCTCCATGTCTCTTCTACATCAACATGTGTCCCCTCTTCTTCATGTCTCTTCTACATTAACATGTGTCCCCTCTTCTTCACGTCTCTTCTACATCAACATGTGTCCCCCTCTTCTTCATGTCTCTTCTACATCAACATGTGTCCCCTCTTCTTCATGTCTCTTCTACATCAACATGTGTCCCCTCTTCTTCATGTCTCTTCTACATCAACATGTGTCCCCTCTTCTTCACGTCTCTTCTACATCACCATGTGTCCCCTCTTCTTCACGTCTCTTCTACATCAACATGTGTCCCCTCTTCTTCATGTCTCTTCTACATCAACATGTGTCCCCTCTTCTTCACGTCTCTTCTACATCAACATGTGTCCCCTCTTCTTCATGTCTCTTCTACATCAACATGTGTCCCCTCTTCTTCATGTCTCTTCTACATCAACATGTGTCCCCTCTTCTTCATGTCTCTTCTACATCAACATGTGTCCCCTCTTCTTCATGTCTCTTCTACATCAACATGTGTCCCCTCTTCTTCATGTCTCTTCTACATCAACATGTGTCCCCTCTTCTTCATGTCTCTTCTACATCAACATGTGTCCCCTCTTCTTCATGTCTCTTCTACATCAACATGTGTCCCCTCTTCTTCATGTCTCTTCTCCATCAACATGTGTCCCCTCTTCTTCATGTCTCTTCTACATCAACATGTGTCCCCTCTCTTCTTCATGTCTCTTCTACATCAACATGTGTCCCCTCTTCTTCATGTCTCTTCTACATCAACATGTGTCCCCTCTTCTTCATGTCTCTTCTACATCAACATGTGTCCCCTCTTCTTCATGTCTCTTCTACATCAACATGTGTCCCCTCTTCTTCATGTCTCTTCTACATCAACATGTGTCCCCTCTTCTTCACGTCTCTTCTACATCAACATGTGTCCCCTCTTCTTCATGTCTCTTCTACATCAACATGTGTCCCCTCTTCTTCATGTCTCTTCTACATCAACATGTGTCCCCTCTTCTTCATGTCTCTTCTACATCAACATGTGTCCCCTCTGTGGAAAGAGACTCTGAAAGTCTCAGGAACAAAGATTCTCTCTCTTTTTGATCCATTTCTATAAAAACCTGTCTGAAAATGAGCTGATCAGATTTTGGCCACTTTATGATGTCATAACGATTGGCTTGTGTAACCATTAGCCAATCAGCAACCAAGGTAACCCCCCCCCCCCCCCTTATCACCTGAATCTCCTCCTAGAGCACCATTGAGTTCTTTGTAACCAAACCTCTCTCTGAGGGGCGTGGGGAGGGGCTCCTTATTTTCATCTAAAGTAACAGACAGAGAATCAGCACTTTGGAAACAGGGCTGAAACAGAGGGGATTATGGGTAATGCTGCAATGATGTGTTTGATGTTTGGAGCCAAACACTTCAGAGACATGTTTTGTATATATATGAGACCTATATTGATTAAAAACAGTATAATAGGGGACCTTTAAGTTGAATTGAAACACTATGTGAAACACGTCTGATTCCTAGTTAACATTGAAGAGCAAACGTGGAAAAAGGTTGGATAAAAAGCAGAGACTAAATGTCAGTGTGTGTGCTGTGTTCATGTATGTGTGATACATATTCGATCTATCTATCTAAAAACCCCAAAATGTGCAATCATTGCTAATTAGTCCAATGTTGTCTTTTATATGATTACATATATAAACAATCAGGGGCATTCAACACGCTTTTGATTGGTTATCAGGGTGGTGTGTTGGTATCAATGAAGTATAAGTTTTGATAATGTTATAGGTATTTATAGTTCATATTTAATTAGCACTGTATGTGGAGACATGGAGTGTTTTTCTGAAAATATCCTGGTTCTGGTGAAGCATAGAAATCTTATCTGAAAATCAAAAAGTATCAATGTAATAATATTGATACTGCTGAAACAATTTCATAACATTCATCTGTTACTTAGTAATTATTCATCTATTATCTAATATATCATTCCAATAACTTATATAGACTCGTATTGCTCTATTCCACTTTTTTGTATTACTTTTAATATACTTTAATATTGTTTTAATATTGTCTGCTTATCTGTATTATTGTGTTGCATTGTTGGAGAAGCCTGTGACCTAAGATTGTCAACGTCATAATTACTCTGTTAGTTTGACAATAAAGAACCTTGAACCTTGTATTGATGTGAGTGTAAGAGTGAGGGTGAAGGATCACACTAAGGGTTTCTTTGTTAAGTATTAATCATGTCAACAATAATAATCAATTGATGCACTTAAAAACATACTTGATACAAAACTGTTTGTGGAGTTCCTTGTTGAGCATGTGTGGAAAGGAACACAGGGATTTTAGCCTTTGCAAAAAATAAGTCTTTGCAAACTGATATTCAACTAAACATATTTAACAAAGGAAGGAATAATATCTGACATACAAGTGTTTCTTACTGTAACTTTAAAGAGGCCTTATTGAGCTTTTGGGCTGTAGTCCCAGTAGAGACTACATACTGATATACACCTGAACATCAGCAGGAGAGGACTCTTTAAAGTAGAGACACTACATACTGATATACACCTGAGCATCAGCAGGAGAGGACTCTTTAAAGTAGAGACACTACATACTGATATACACCTGAACATCAGCAGGAGAGGACTCTTTAAAGTAGAGACACTACATACTGATATACACCTGAACATCAGCAGGAGAGGACTCTTTAAAGTAGAGACTACATACTGATATACACCTGAACATCAGCAGGAGAGGACTCTTTAAAGTAGAGACTACATACTGATATACACCTGAACATCAGCAGGAGAGGACTCTTTAAAGTAGAGACACTACATACTGATATACACCTGAACATCAGCAGGAGAGGACTCTTTAAAGTAGAGACACTACATACTGATATACACCTGAACATCAGCAGGAGAGGACTCTTTAAAGTAGAGACTACATACTGATATACACCTGAACATCAGCAGGAGAGGACTCTTTAAAGTAGAGACACTACATACTGATATACACCTGAACATCAGCAGGAGAGGACTCTTTAAAGTAGAGACTACATACTGATATACACCTGAACATCAGCAGGAGAGGACTCTTTAAAGTAGAGACACTACATACTGATATACACCTGAGCATCAGCAGGAGAGGACTTTTTAAAGTAGAGACACTACATACTGATATACACCTGAACATCAGCAGGAGAGGACTCTTTAAAGTAGAGACTACATACTGATATACACCTGAACATCAGCAGGAGAGGACTCTTTAAAGTAGAGACACTACATACTGATATACACCTGAACATCAGCAGGAGAGGACTCTTTAAAGTAGAGACTACATACTGATATACACCTGAACATCAGCAGGAGAGGACTCTTTAAAGTAGAGACACTACATACTGATATACACCTGAGCATCAGCAGGAGAGGACTTTTTAAAGTAGAGACACTACATACTGATATACACCTGAACATCAGCAGGAGAGGACTCTTTAAAGTAGAGACTACATACTGATATACACCTGAACATCAGCAGGAGAGGACTCTTTAAAGTAGAGACACTACATACTGATATACACCTGAACATCAGCAGGAGAGGACTCTTAAAGTAGAGACTACATACTGATATACACCTGAACATCAGCAGGAGAGGACTCTTTAAAGTAGAGACACTACATACTGATATACACCTGAACATCAGCAGGAGAGGACTTTTTAAAGTAGAGACACTACATACTGATATACACCTGAACATCAGCAGGAGAGGACTCTTTAAAGTAGAGACTACATACTGATATACACCTGAACATCAGCAGGAGAGGACTCTTTAAAGTATAGACACTACATACTGATATACACCTGAGCATCAGCAGGAGAGGACTCTTTAAAGTAGAGACACTACATACTGATATACACCTGAACATCAGCAGGAGAGGACTCTTTAAAGTAGAGACTACATACTGATATACACCTGAACATCAGCAGGAGAGGACTTTTTAAAGTAGAGACACTACATACCGATATACACCTGAGCATCAGCAGGAGAGGACTCTTTAAAGTAGAGACTACATACTGATATACACCTGAACATCAGCAGGAGAGGACTCTTTAAAGTAGAGACACTACATACTGATATACACCTGAACATCAGCAGGAGAGGACTCTTTAAAGTAGAGACTACATACTGATATACACCTGAACATCAGCAGGAGAGGACTTTTTAAAGTAGAGACTACATACTGATATACACCTGAACATCAGCAGGAGAGGACTCTTTAAAGTAGAGACTACATACTGATATACACCTGAACATCAGCAGAGAGGACTCTTTAAAGTAGAGACACTACATACTGATATACACCTGAACATCAGCAGGAGAGGACTCTTTAAAGTAGAGACTACATACTGATATACACCTGAACATCAGCAGGAGAGGACTTTTTAAAGTAGAGACTACATACTGATATACACCTGAACATCAGCAGGAGAGGACTCTTTAAAGTAGAGACTACATACTGATATACACCTGAACATCAGCAGAGAGGACTCTTTAAAGTAGAGACTCTACATACTGATATACACCTGAACATCAGCAGGAGAGGACTCTTTAAAGTAGAGACACTACACACTGATATACACCTGAACATCAGCAGGAGAGGACTCTTTAAAGTAGAGACACTACATACTGATATACACCTGAGCATCAGCAGAGAGGACTCTTTAAAGTAGAGACACTACATACTGATATACACCTGAACATCAGCAGGAGAGGACTCTTTAAAGTAGAGACACTACATACTGATATACACCTGAACATCAGTAGGAGAGGACTCTTTAAAGTAGAGACACTACATACTGATATACACCTGAACATCAGCAGGAGAGGACTCTTTAAAGTAGAGACACTACATACTGATATACACCTGAACATCAGCAGGAGAGGACTCTTTAAAGTAGAGACAACTACATACTGATATACACCTGAACATCAGCAGGAGAGGACTCTTTAAAGTAGAGACACTACCATACTGATATACACCTGAACATCAGCAGGAGAGGACTCTTTAAAGTAGAGACACTACCTACTGATATACACCTGAACATCAGCAGGAGAGGACTCTTTAAAGTAGAGACACTACATACTGATATACACCTGAACATCAGCAGGAGAGGACTCTTTAAAGTAGAGACACTCCATACTGATATACACCTGAACATCAGCAAGAGAGGACTCTTTAAAGTAGAGACACCACATACTGATATACACCTGAACATCAGCAGGAGAGGACTCTTTAAAGTAGAGACACTACATACTGATATACACCTGAACATCAGCAGGAGAGGACTCTTTAAGTAGAGACACTACATACTGATATACACCTGAACATCAGCAGGAGAGACTCTTTAAAGTAGATACACTACATACTGATATACACCTGAACATCAGCAGGAGAGGACTCTTTAAAGTAGAGACACTACATACTGATATACACCTGAACATCAGCAGGAGAGGACTCTTTAAAATAGAGACACTACATACTGATATACACCTGAACATCAGCAGGAGAGGGACTCTTTAAAGTAGAGACACTACATACTGATATACACCTGAACATCAGCAGGAGAGGACTCTTTAAAATAGAGACACTACATACTGATATACACTGAACATCAGCAGGAGAGGACTCTTTAAAAGTAGAGACACTACCTACTGATATACACCTGAACATCAGCAGGAGAGGACTCTTTAAAGTAGAGACACTACATACGGATATACACCTGAACATCAGCAGGAGAGGACTCTTTAAGTAGAGACACTACATACTGATATACACCTGAACATCAGCAGGAGAGGACTCTTTAAAGTAGAGGTCCACAGGGTCGTTTTTTTTTACATATAAGAAGGCAAATCATAAGTTAAACTCGCGTAGAAATAATGCTTTCATACAATGGACATTTAGCGTTTCTCTGCCTCTTTACATCACACTCACTGTAGTACCTTTTTTTTGCTCATGGTGTGAGTTGCAGATGTTTACCGCTGCTCAGAAACATTCTTCCTGTTCCTCTTGAGTGTTCATTTCCTGTTTTACTTCCTTTCAAAAACCACACACTCTGCCTGGAGCGTTTGCTTCTTCTCAGCATGGCGAGGGTGGTGCAGATGTTCCTGTGGGCCTGGATTATTAAACACTCAAGGGTGTGTTCGGACTCACTTCCAGAAAACACTTCAAAGAGGTTTGTTATTGAATGTTTGGAGGAACACAACAGGGCGCGGTCAACCGTCAATCCACCTGCACGTGACATGCTGTTCATGGTAGGCATCATTGGTATTTAATTATCATCTGTCTCACACGGATGACTAACTGACAGACGTGCAGTGATTAAATGAAGTCATCGACACCTCAAAGACAAAGTTAACCTCCATAAGGGTAGACAATTAAGCTCTAAATCAGTGGTGGAAAGTAACTAAGTACATTTAATCAACGGAGGTACTTGTACTTCACCCGGGCATTTTCATTTTGTACTACTGTGTACTCCACTACATTTTGGCAGCCAATTTTGCACTTTTTACTCCACCTAATTTATTCTACAGATTGATGTAAGTTACTTTATAAATTCAGCTTTTCAAATATGATGATTTGGTATAGATTTAAGTAAAAAGGGAGACCAAGCTTAGTGATGGAGTCGTGAGAGAAGGTTGGGATGGTCGTTACTTTCAAAATGCACCTGTGGTCAGAAAGAGATTACTACAAATGAGTTGTGAAAGCACTTTGATGGAGAAGTCATGTGATAAGTTCCTCATTATTGAACAATAACCCAGTAAATCCACAACATACATTATGATCATTTCACACTCAATGGTTGCCCGTTTTATTCTTTTGATGTTGTTGTTTTCCCAGTAGACTTGTGTCGTAAGTATAGATGTTATAATGGTTGGATGGGGGAAGCGTGTACAGTAGCAACATGGGAAAAGTGGCAATGTTAAGCATATTAAAAACAGACAGATCAGTGTGTGGTTTTGCACTAATGTCCCACAATGCAATCATGAAAGTGTTCTCAAAGCTGGTAAAGGTGCAGCTAGTTTGAAGTACTTTGTATACTGCAGAGCTTGTGGATTTACTCCAGGTGGAACTAAAGTCTGATTTAACACTTGATTAGATTGCACATCATTCATCCACATCTGTAAAGTAACTGAAGGTATTAAATACATGTAGTGGAGTAAAAGTACACCATCTACCTCTGAGATGTAGTGGAGTAGAAGTACAGAGTAGCATAACATGGAGATACTTGAGTGAAGACAAGTATCAAATTGTAATTAAATACAGTACTTGAGCAAATCTACTTAGTTACTTCCAACCTCTGCTTGTTTTGGGGCCGTTTTTAAATCCTGGACAAATTGAGAGTAAGTGAGAAGATGATATTATGTTATTTAGTTATTTAGCCTAAGCTTTATGGAGCTAAATAAGTGTCTGATTGAGAGGAAGCTGCTTTATATTCTCTGTGTATCAGACGTGGGACGAGGGTCTTGCCATCACTGCAGCAGCGTGGGCGAGGAACTGTTTGTTTGAACACAACGTAGACCTCAAAGATGTCCGCCGTATGCATGCTACCTTCTCCTCTGTGGGAGAAAACCTCTGGGCTGGATCCCCCGCGTCACATTTCAACGTGAAGAGTGCAATCAAAAGTTGGGTGGATGAAGTACACAAATACAACTTTCATCAAAACAGCTGCTCAGGCGTCTGTGGCCACTACACACAGGTATATTCAATATATATATTACAGTGGTATAATGTACTGTACTTAAATACAACATGTAGGTACTTTGTTACTTTATATTACATATTTAGGTACTAGTTACTTTGCAGATGTAGGTAATAATAGAAAATATAAATCCACACACAATATTATATATTATTATAGGCTACCCAGTAGTGTGTAAAGTAATTCAAATAAACCCCACCTTTATTAAGTGCAACATTTAAGGGAAGAACAAATGAATGCACAAATAATTTGTATAAAATCAATCAAATAATTAAAAGATAACTGGTGCTTAAAATGGACCAATCTGCACAATGACTACTTTTACTTTGGTACTTTAAGTATATTTTGATGAGAATACTTTTGTATTTTTACTTAAGTAACATTTTGAACACATACTTTTATTTATAACAGAGTATTCCTACACTCTGGTACTTCTACTTTTACTCAATTACAAGATCTGAGTACTTCTATTTTTACTCAAGTGCAAGATCTGAGTACTTCTCCCACCTCTACTGGCTGCTATCTCTTATTTAGACTATTCAAATACTGTAACACAATCTTTAAAAACTGTGCAATATATACTTTTATTTTCACTGTCCGGCTGCTATCACACTATTTCTACATGCTACACTTATTTTAATAATACTGTTACTTCACCTTCTCCCATATTGTATGCATGCCTCTCTAACAAATACATGTCCCCTCTTTAGGACTAATGAAGTATTGTGATGTGCACACTTCTGTCGAAACAAAGATCGTTCCTTTTGGGGAAATGTTTTTCAAGAGATCTCATGAGGCAACAAGCAAAGAGGAACTGATCGTGATGTTTTTATATTTAGTCACACATTTGAACCCTTTGCTCGGATGTCCTTCAGGTTGTGTGGGCGAGCAGCTACAAGGTTGGCTGTGCCGTGCAGCTGTGCCCGAACGGAGTCGAACGCACAAGCTTTGCTTCTAGAGAGGGGGCTATCTTTGTGTGCAACTATGCCACTGCGTAAGTACACACAGACCTACCGTTGAAATCACTCCAACAGTGGTATTTATAAAGAGAAACCCCTATCCTGTAGTGTATGTGTGCATGTAAATGGTCTACTAACGCCAAAATCCCAACATTTCCGGAACATAGCAACATCACTATGTAACACTCGTGCTTCAACACATTGTGCGTGATGGGCTAAGGGGCGGGACATCTCTAAGAGGTTGACCAATCACAACAGAGCCGGTCAGCTAACCAATCAGAGCAGACGGGGCTCTGGTTTCAGACAGAGGGTGAAAAGAGGTGCTGCAGCACAGGCAGTATGAGAACAATAAAGAGCTTTTTGAACATTAAAGCATGGAGACACTACATACTGATATACACCTGAACATCAGCAGGAGAGCACTCTTTAAAGTAGAGACACTACATACTGATATACACCTGAACATCAGCAGGAGAGGACTCTTTAAAGTAGAGACACTACATACTGATATACACCTGAACATCAGCAGGAGAGGACTCTTTAAAGTAGAGACACTACATACTGATATACACCTGAGCATCAGCAGGAGAGGACTCTTTAAAGTAGAGACACTACATACTGATATACACCTGAACATCAGCAGGAGAGGACTCTTTAAAGTAGAGACACTACATACTGATATACACCTGAACATCAGCAGGAGAGGACTCTTTAAAGTAGAGACACTACATACTGATATACACCTGAACATCAGCAGGAGAGGACTCTTTAAAGTAGAGACAGTACATACTGATATACACCTGAACATCAGCAGGAGAGGACTCTTTAAAGTAGAGACACTACCTACTGATATACACCTGAAACATCAGCAGGAGAGGACTCTTTAAAGTAGAGACACTACCTACTGATATACACCTGAACATCAGCAGGAGAGGACTCTTTAAAGTAGAGACACTACGTACTGATATGCACCTGAACATCAGCAGGAGAGGACTCTTTAAAGTAGAGACACTACATACTGATATACACCTGAACATCAGCAGGAGAGGACTCTTTTAAAGTAGAGACACTACATACTGATATACACCTGAACATCAGCAGGAGAGGACTCTTTAAAGTAGAGACACTACATACTGATATACACCTGAACATCAGCAGGAGAGGACTCTTTAAAGTAGAGACAGTACATACTGATATACACCTGAACATCAGCAGGAGAGGACTCTTTAAAGTAGAGACACTACCTACTGATATACACCTGAACATCAGCAGGAGAGGACTCTTTAAAGTAGAGACACTACATACTGATATACACCTGAACATCAGCAGGAGAGAACTCTTTAAAGTAGAGACAGTACATACTGATATACACCTGAACATCAGCAGGAGAGGACTCTTTAAAGTAGAGACACTACATACTGATATACACCTGAACATCAGCAGGAGAGGACTCTTTAAAGTAGAGACACTACCTACTGATATTACACCTGAACATCAGCAGGAGAGGACTCTTTAAAGTAGAGACACTACATACTGATATACACCTGAACATCAGCAGGAGAGGACTCTTTAAAGTAGAGACAGTACATACTGATATACACCTGAACAATCAGCAGGAGAGGACTCTTTAAAGTAGAGACACTACCTACTGATATACACCTGAACATCAGCAGGAGAGGACTCTTTAAAGTAGAGACACTACCTACTGATATACACCTGAACATCAGCAGGAGAGGACTCTTTAAAGTAGAGACACTACGTACTGATATGCACCTGAACATCAGCAGGAGAGGACTCTTTAAAGTAGAGACACTACATACTGATATACACCTGAACATCAGCAGGAGAGGACTCTTTAAAGTAGAGACACTACATACTGATATACACCTGAACATCAGCAGGAGAGGACTCTTTAAAGTAGAGACACTACATACTGATATACAACCTGAACATCAGCAGGAGAGGACTCTTTAAAGTAGAGACTCTACATACTGATATACACCTGGACATCAGCAGGAGAGGACTCTTTAAAGTAGAGACACTACATACTGATATACACCTGAACATCAGCAGGAGAGGACTCTTTAAAGTAGAGACACTACATACTGATATACACCTGAACATCAGCAGGAGAGGACGCTTTAAAGTAGAGACACTACATACTGATATACACCTGAACATCAGCAGGAGAGGACTCTTTAAAGTAGAGACACTACATACTGATATACACCTGAACATCAGCAGGAGAGGACTCTTTAAAGTAGAGACACTACATACTGATATACACCTGAACATCAGCAGGAGAGGACTCTTTAAAGTAGAGACACTACATACTGATATACACCTGAACATCAGCAGGAGAGGACTCTTTAAAGTAGAGACACTACATACTGATATACACCTGAACATCAGCAGGAGAGGACGCTTTAAAGTAGAGACACTACATACTGATATACACCTGAACATCAGCAGGAGAGGACTCTTTAAAGTAGAGACACTACATACTGATATACACCTGAACATCAGCAGGAGAGGACTCTTTAAAGTAGAGACACTACATACTGATATACACCTGAACATCAGCAGGAGAGGACTCTTTAAAGTAGAGACACTACATACTGATATACACCTGAACATCAGCAGGAGAGGACTCTTTAAAGTAGAGACACTACATACTGATATACACCTGAACATCAGCAGGAGAGGACTCTTTAAAGTAGAGGCACTACATACTGATATACACCTGAACATCAGCAGGAGAGGACTCTTTAAAGTGGAGACACTACATACTGATATACACCTGAACATCAGCAGGAGAGGACTCTTTAAAGTAGAGGCACTACATACTGATATACACCTGCACATCAGCAGGAGAGGACTCTTTAAAGTGGAGACACTACATACTGATATACACCTGAACATCAGCAGGATACGTCCTCTTGTTAATCATAATCTATACAAAGTGTTTTTTCAACTTGGGTATTTTCCTTCATACCTCTCAACATTGCTCTCAGGGTGTTTGAGGATGTGGTTAAGCATCCGCTCTGGTGCCCTGTTTACAAAGGAAGGTGTCCACTTGCTGAAGCAGTGACTTGTTTTTAAAAGAGTCTATTTGTCGATCATTTGTAAAGTTTTAAGGATGAACCAATGGGCTCGAGACTGAGAGCTCATTACAGAAATCAGAAAGTATTGAGAGATGGACTAAATTATTTTGGTCTTTTCATGGGAACATTGTACATTTCTAGACGTATCATTAATGTATATTGTAATTAGTTTATGTTAAGTGTCTTGGCCCCTATTCTGAAGCTTTGTAGAGTTTATCAGGCTGTCACATTTCACACCTCACCATTGTGTCTCATCTGTGCAGGGGTAATTTTAACGGGAGGAAACCCTATAGTCCAGGGTCCAGCTGCTCGGGATGTAATGGCACCTGTGTGGACAATCTCTGCCGTAAGTATCCACGTTTAGTGATGCAAAAAGTACTTAATATTCTCCTTTTGAATTAGGTTTTTAGTAACAGATCACCAACAAATGTGTACCTTTTTATAGTATATATACGGAGTGAATGTATATACCCGGGGTGTTTCTCAATGTCGAGTACGCTTGCTTGGTAGCACATGTCTTCCGAGTCACTTGCTTCAGAAGCGAGGCAAGAATACTTCCTGGCATTCGGAAAACTGTGGGTGTTTCTCAATGTCGAGGAAGGCTGCTCCAGAGCCACTATTTCAAGCATACTACGTAATCGAGTGCCGTCGAAGTACTGTTCGAATCCAATGTCCAGCATAGGCCTACTTGGAATTCTTCAGAGCCCAGCGTACTTCGTTTGGAGAAATTTCGAGGCTGCACATGTGTAGACTCCGCGGTCTTAAAATCCCCACAATGCTTTGCGCACGGACCAATTTCCCCAAATCTGTGGCGGAAAATGTAAGGCGGGGCCTCTCATATGACGCACACCTGCACACTTGCTGCACATTATCCCGCTTATTACATGGCCACATTCAGGGGCGGTTCTAGAGGGGCCAGTGCCCCCCTAACACTGACTTTGGACCCCCCCTGTGGCCCCCCTAAAAATGAAAAAAAAACAAAAACGATTTCTTGGCTGACGGAATAGGCGGAAGTAACGATATTTGTCATTCTAGTCGGACCCATTAGAGCAGGGGTCTCCAACACGTCGATCACGAGCTACCGGTATCTCGCAAGCCCCCACTTTACAAATATGTTATATTTTTTTAACGCAAGCCGTCATCGCCACGGAGGAGCACACAGCCTCTGTGAGCGAGTGAGACAGAGAGAGTGAGAGAGCGAGAGAGCACACCTTTATCTATTTAATGTGTTGTAAAAAATAAAGAAATCATTCCAATCTGTAGGCTACTATAGGACAGTAGAAGAAAAAAAACGATTTGAAAGGGGAGTGATTAGTAAAATATGCATAAATAAAAAGAAAGAATACTATAGGTAACATAACATAAGAATGAACAAGTTTAAATGATTTGTTATTGGTTGTGATCATATTCTAAAGATTTTTTGATTATTGAAAAGTATACAGCTCCCTTTCATCTGAGTGTTGAGAGTCGTTGCTTGCTTTAAAAGCAGCACAATTCATGATGTCAAACCTTGGAAAGTATCTAGATATCCCCTGCCCTAATGCCAAAGTAACTGGCAAACTGAATATGTGTCGCTGTTTGATGTCTATGTCTGGACCGCTATATAGTTGTTTATTTCTGGCCCCTCTTCTAAAGCTTCCTATAGCTCATTAGGATGTCCCATTTCACGTGTCTCCATTGTCTGTTTTATTGATTAATAATAATCATATTTAATATGTGCTCTCAGGTTACAGATGGACCCCAGATTGGGATCCGGCTACTTCTAACAGCGACTACGTTCCCGTTTTAATCGTCCGCCCTCTTGCACTCGTCGTCACCTTCATCGCTGCATTCGCTGTGCACCACTTCTATCCAAATGTCTTCTTCTACGAGTAAAACCACTGTGGTGTTCATGGTCTTATTTATTAAAGGGCTCAGATCGGGGGTGTCAAATGTACGGCGGTTACTTTGCAAAGTGTAAAAAAGGTGGGAGAAGTACTCAGATCTTGTACTTGAGTAAAAGTAGAAGTACTCAGATCTTGTACTTGAGTAAAAGTAGAAGTACTCAGATCTTGTACTTGAGTAAAAGTAGAAGTACCAGAGTGTCGGAATACTCTGTTACAGTAAAAGTCCTGCATTCAAAATGTTCCTCAAGTAAAAGTAGAAAAGTATTCTCATCTAAATATAGTGAAAGTAGCGACAGTTAAAGTAGTCGTTGTGCAGATTGATCCATTTCAGAATAATATATATGATATGTTTTATAATGATTGATCATTAAAGTGTTCTCAAAGCTGGTAAAGGTGCAGCTAGTTTGAATGACTTTGTATACTGCAGGGTAGCTGGTGGATTTACTCCAGGTGGAACTAAAGTCTGATTTAACACTTGGTTATATTTCACATCATTCATCCACATCTGTAGAGTAACTGAAGGTATTAAATACATGTAGTGGAGTAAAAGTACAAAGTAGCATACAATGGAAATACCCAACTGAAAGTACCTAAACATTTTACTTAAGTACAGTACTTGAGTAAATCTACGTAGTTACTTTACACCTCTGAAAAGGTGGGATATCTACCCCTTCTTCCCTAACAGTTCCCACTCAAGTTTGCATGGTTCAGGATTGATACACAGATGTGGAAATGAATGTAAAAAGTTCTAGATCTTCAGTTGTTTTGATCATAAAGTTAAATACTATATAGTGTTCAGTTCCAGATATCGATGACTACATGTTTTTGTAGATACACTGAGTAATGAGTAAATGATAATCAGAGGTATTAAACTGTTGAAATTCAACTTATTTAGTTATTATAGGTTTTCATGCTATGATTTTACTGCTTATGTGGCCACTTTAGATCAAATTTGGCGGCACAGGGTCCTTGAAATAAGTTAAACACCCTTGACTTAGTTGAAGATGGAGCTAATTTACACCGTGTTTTTCTATATTCAATCTTTTAAGACTTGTGAATGCATTTAACCTGCTTACCTCTTTAAAAGGGACACTGCTTGCCATAGATTTCATCCATCAGACTCGCATGTTTTGGAGGGAAACTAAAGTAAACAGCCAATAACTCCTCACTGCAATGTTGGTGGATCGAGCTGAAGGAATTTGTATAATCGTGATATTTATGACCGTATTTCCTTATGTTCGCACCACCATACACCAAAGCAAATCCCTTGTATGTGTAAACCATAGACTGTATATATAAAAGTGTAAACGCAGTAACAATAAACCCGATTCTGATTAAAAACATGTCTTTATTTTTACATTTCCATCAGTTTCAATCTGCCTGAACACACATAGGGAAGTAGAGCAGTACGTTTTTTACACCTATACAAAACCAGGAACTGTATGAGAAAGAAAAAAAGGAAATGTTTGCTCTCACACATCTCTCTCTTCGACTGAGAATTGGTCTCGATTAGTAATACGAACAGGAAATCCTTATTACAAAAGTAGCTCGAAATATTTCTCGGTATTTAGAGTCGTTCAGAAACGTCCATTGATCCAAACACACACACACTTTGTGTACTCCTTGCCTGTGTGAGTGTGTGGTTAGCGTTTCTTTTTTTTTTGCCTCTTTGCTTTTTGTTCATGTTGCCACTGGGGGGGGGCGCTGGGTTCACTGGTGGAGCCCCCAGTCTCTTAGTTTTGGCTTTTTTCACTTTCTCCTTTAAGGCCTCGATGTCCAGCTTTCCTTCTGTAGAAACTGTGGCAAAAACAAAGGAGAGGTTAGCAGGTGGCAAAGTGTGTTATATGTAAGGGATAATGTGCAGCGACGCGGTCATTATGGGGAAAAGAACACACCGACAGGCTGATCAGGAGCCCGACGCGAAGCGGAGGGATCTAGATCGGCATGAAGGTGTTTCTTTTCCCCATAATGACCAAGTCCGCTGCACATTATCCCGCATGGCCACATTCTCAACAAAGTAACGTTATGACTCCCAAATATTACTTGAAATGCTTTTATGGATTTAGAAAATTATTTTATTGATTTAAAAAACAGTTGTATTGATTTAAATTGACATGCATCCGCTAAGAAAAATAGTCCGTTGTTACTGTTTGAACTAACGTAGCAACGGCAGGAACGGCTTCGATAGCGTTTTTGAGGAGCTTTTTGATTACAGATTTGAAAACATCGCTCCTTGCTTTAAAAGTAGCACAATTCATTAAGTCAAACCTTGGAAAGTATCTAGATATCCCTGCCCTAATGCCAAAGTAACTGCACACTGAATATGTGTCCCCGTTTGATGTCTATGTCTGGACCGCTGCGTAAAAAGGAGGGTTTCTGCCCCGTTACTTCTGCGCTGATTTTCATGTCCAGTTCGAAAAGCAAACTGCATGCAGTTTGCTTTTCGGCCCAACTGTATACAGTTAAATCGACCGGACTTCTTTCTGAAGATGTGAGCGTCCTTAACAACGGTCAATAAGTCCTTGACAGCAGTCTGTCTGTTCGGTATTAACAACGTGTCACGTGTTCTGAATTGACCAATCAGAATCGAGTATTCAACTAAGCCATGTAATAAATCGTGATAAAGAAGGTCACCTATTATCCACTTCTTCATGTCTCTTCTACATCAACATGTGTCCCCTCTTCTTCATGTCTTTTCTACATCAACATGTGTCCCCTCTTCTTCATGTCTCTTCTACATCAACATGTGTCCCCTCTTCTTCATGTCTCTTCTACATCAACATGTGTCCCCTCTTCTTCATGTCTCTTCTACATCAACATGTGTCCCCTCTTCTTCATGTCTCTTCTACATCAACATGTGTCCCCTCTTCTTCATGTCTCTTCTACATCAACATGTGTCCCCTCTTCTTCATGTCTCTTCTACATCAACATGTGTCCCCTCTTCTTCATGTCTCTTCTACATCAACATGTGTCCCCTCTTCTTCATGTCTCTTCTACATCAACATGTGTCCCCTCTTCTTCATGTCTCTTCTACATCAACATGTGTCCCCTCTTCTTCATGTCTCTTCTACATCAACATGTGTCCCCTCTTCTTCATGTCTCTTCTACATCAACATGTGTCCCCTCTTCTTCATGTCTCTTCTACATCAACATGTGTCCCCTCTTCTTCATGTCTCTTCTACATCAACATGTGTCCCCTCTTCTTCATGTCTCTTCTATCAACAGTGTCCCCTCTTCTTCATGTCTCTTCTACATCAACATGTGTCCCCTCTTCTTCATGTCTCTTCTACATCAACATGTGTCCCCTCTTCTTGATGTCTCTTCTACATCAACATGTGTCCCCTCTTCTTCATGTCTCTTCTACATCAACATGTGTCCCCTCTTCTTCATGTCTCTTCTACATCAACATGTGTCCCCTCTTCTTCATGTCTCTTCTACATCAACATGTGTCCCCTCTTCTCATGTCTCTTCTACATCAACATGTGTCCCCTTTCTTCTTCATGTCTCTTCTACATCAACATGTGTCCCCTCTTCTTCAGTCTCTTCTACATCAACATGTGTCCCCTCTTCTTCATGTCTCTTCTACATCAACATGTGTCCCCTCTTCTTCATGTCTCTTCTACATCAACATGTGTCCCCTCTTCTTCATGTCTCTTCTACATCAACATGTGTCCCCTCTTCTTCATGTCTCTTCTACATCAACATGTGTCCCCTCTTCTTCATGTCTCTCTCTACATCAACATGTGTCCCCTCTTCTTCATGTCTCTTCTACATCAACATGTGTCCCTCTTCTTCATGTCTCTTCTACATCAACATGTGTCCCCTCTTCTTCATGTCTCTCTACATCAACATGTGTCCCCTCTTCTTCATGTCTCTTCTACATCAACATGTGTCCCCTCTTCTTCATGTCTCTTCTACATCAACATGTGTCCCCTCTTCTTCATGTCTCTTCTACATCAACATGTGTCCCCTCTTCTTCATGTCTCTTCTACATCAACATGTGTCCCCTCTTCTTCATGTCTCTTCTACATCAACATGTGTCCCCTCTTCTTCATGTCTCTTCTACATCAACATGTGTCCCCTCTTCTTCATGTCTCTTCTACATCAACATGTGTCCCCTCTTCTTCATGTCTCTTCTACATCAACATGTGTCCCCTCTTCTTCATGTCTCTTCTCTACATCAACATGTGTCCCCTCTTCTTCATGTCTCTTCTACATCAACATGTGTCCCCTCTTCTTCATGTCTCTTCTACATCAACATGTGTCCCCTCTTCTTCATGTCTCTTCTACATCAACATGTGTCCCCTCTTCTTCATGTCTCTTCTACATCAACATGTGTCCCCTCTTCTTCATGTCTCTTCTACATCAACATGTGTCCCCTCTTCTTCATGTCTCTTCTACATCAACATGTGTCCCCTCTTCTTCATGTCTCTTCTACATCAACATGTGTCCCCTCTTCTTCATGTCTCTTCTACATCAACAGTGTCCCCTCTTCTTCATGTCTCTTCTACATCAACATGTGTCCCCTCTTCTTCATGTCTCTTCTACATCAACATGTGTCCCCTCTTCTTCATGTCTCTTCTACATCAACATGTGTCCCCTCTTCTTCATGTCTCTTCTACATCAACATGTGTCCCCTCTTCTCATGTCTCTTCTACATCAACATGTGTCCCCTCTTCTTCATGTCTCTTCTACATCAACATGTGTCCCCTCTTTCTTCATGTCTCTTCTACATCAACATGTGTCCCTCTTCTTCATGTCTCTTCTACATCAACATGTGTCCCCCTCTTCATGTCTCTTCTACATCAACATGTGTCCCCTCTTCTTCATGTCTCTTCTACATCAACATGTGTCCCCTCTTCTTCATGTCTCTTCTACATCAACATGTGTCCCCTCTTCTCATGTCTCTTCTACATCAACATGTGTCCCCTCTTCTTCATGTCTCTTCTACATCAACATGTGTCCCCTCTTCTTCATGTCTCTTCTACATCAACATGTGTCCCCTCTCTCTTCATGTCTCTTCTACATCAACATGTGTCCCCTCTTCTTCATGTCTCTTCTACATCAACATGTGTCCCCTCTTCTTCATGTCTCTTCTACATCAACATGTGTCCCCTCTTCTTCATGTCTCTTCTACATCAACATGTGTCCCCTCTCTTCATGTCTCTTCTACATCAACATGTGTCCCCTCTTCTTCATGTCTCTTCTACATCAACATGTGTCCCCTCTTCTTCATGTCTCTTCTACATCATCAACATGTGTCCCCTCTGTGGAAGAGACTCTGAAAGTTTCAGGAACAAAGATTCTCTCTCTTTTTGATCCATTTCTATAAAAACCTGTCTGAAAATGAGCTGATCAGATTTTGGCCACTTTGTGATGTCATAACGATGTTTTGTCTTGTGTAACCATTAGCCAATCAGCAACCAAGGTAACCCCCCCTTATCACCTGAATCTCCTCCTAGAGCACCATTGAGTTCTTTGTAACCAAACCTCTCTCAGAGGGGCGTGGCCAGCAGCAGCTCATTAGCATTTAAAGCTACAGACACAGAATCAGCACTTTTGAAACAGGGCTGAAACAGAGGGGATTATGGGATGCTGCAATGATCTGTTTTGGTGTTTTAAAACACTTAGAGACATGTTTTGTATATATCTGAGACCTATATATTGTTGAAAAACAGTATACTAGGGGACCTTTAACTCAGTAACTAAATGCTCTTTATGAAACCACATAGTAAGAGAGATGTCCCGTCCCTTAGCCTATGATGTACAATGAGCGCTAACCAATAGAGGCGTGAGTGTTGTATAGTGGTGGATTTTAGCCTTTACAGACCATTTACATGCACTAAAACCTATATAACACTACAGGAAAGGGAAAACCCACAACAGCAGAATAGCAGCACCTCTTTAAAAACGTCTAGAGACGGGGTGGTAAGGACGACCTCATTGTAGGGCTGTGCAATTAATCGTATTTTAATCGCGATTACGATTATGGCTTGCGACGATTATGAAAACAGCATAATTGACAAAATACGATTATTTTGCTGGGTGCGCTTTCGCCCCACCCTAAAAGCCCACTCGGCCACGTGGGAGTGACATGTGTTGTGAGTGTTCAGCGCGAGTGAAGATGTCAGAACAAGAGCAGCTACTCGTTAAAAAGAAGGGTAAAACTATTTCCACTATTTGCAAGTAGCCTACTTTGTCATTACATTCCACATCGCTAAAGATATGTGCCCAGTTAGCACTGTTAGCAACCAGGGCTTTAAGCAACTTGTCAACACGTTGGACAAGCGTTACGCGATGCCGTCTCGGTATTATTTCAGCAGGTCTGCGCTGCCTGCACTATATGACAAATTTCGTGGGGAAGTTGAGAGAGATGTGGCTTCAGCTGACTACTTTGCGACCACAACAGACCTATGGTCTAGCCCAGGGGTGCCCAACCAGTCGATCGCGAGATGTGTCTAAAAATAGAACAACAATATTCTGTTTTATCGTTAATGTCCTGTAACATAATCTTCCTGTGCCAGAATAATGCACTTGAACATATCAAAGCTTTGTGATTGGCCGGCGTCACTCCATGTGTCGGGGCGTGGCTGAGGGTCTTCAGTACAGGTGGCAATATCGTCACCTGCCTGCGCTCATCTCTGAAACCAGACCATGTAACAGGCTGGTGTTTTCTTGCAAAACATCTTTAAGAGATGACATGAGCAGCCCTACCAGCATTTGCCATGGTGGCCTAAACATTTTTATTTTGGTCTTAAATTGTAGTTCAACATTTATTTCCTGTTACTTCTCTGGACCATGACGGTTGGCCAGCCTTCAACGTTTAACTGAGTGGAATATGTTGAATATGTTTTACCAACATGTTGGCTATATGTTAAGGAGTGTTCAGTAGGTTGTGACATTGCACTGCAACATGTTTGATTTCATTTATTTTGGTCTAATTCATTTTTATTTATCATATTAATAATATATGTTTAGTATGGTTTTGGAAGTGCGCTCCAACATATTTGTTCATCTTGTTTATTGGTCAAATATTATTTGTTTTAAAGTTCAATAAATGGTCAATGAATAATCGTCAAAATAATCGTGATATCAATTATTGACCCAAATAATCGTGATTATGATTTTGCCATAATCGCACAGCCCTACCTCATTGTGTATCCTGATGTCTGGATATATAAGATATACAATAAGATGTGTTCCTACCTTTAGCTGATTTCTTCATCAAGGGCTTCTCTTTAGGAGGAATGAAAGCCTTGTTACGCTCTTCCTGCTTCTTGGTCAGCGCCTCGGCTTGTTTCACCTGAGAAAGAGAATAAAGACAGTCAGGTAAGGATTGTTTAACTACATCACGCTAATTAAGATGCTCCTCCACCAGCAGAGGTGAATCCACTCACCTTGACCTCCTCCATCTTCTTCCTCTTCTTCACACTTTCACGCAGGAACTCTCCGGTGGCCAGCTCCTTGTCGACCTACAGGAATCAATGTTAAGTAAAGAGTCTCAATAACAGGGTTTAAACAGGGAGAACGTTCCTCTTTTTCACGTCCGGTTATATAAAGTAAGATCCAAAAGATCATTAACATGCCGGCTTTTTATGTAGTTATTTATAACATGTCATTTTAAATGATCACGAGTGATACTACTACTGCTGCTACTACAACTAATACAACTACCACTACCATCACCACTACTACTACTACTGCTACTACTACAACCACTACTACTACTACTACTACTGCTACTACTACAACCACTACTACTACTCTACTGCTACTTACAACTAATACAACTACCATCACCATCACTACTACTACTGCTGATACTACTACCACTACCACTACCATCACT
>NW_022990353.1:387608-394379 GCF_902827175.1 Gymnodraco acuticeps | reverse complement strand
ATTTCTAACATAAAACGTTGTGGTACTCAACATCTCCGTGTTCCCACAGTCCCCATGAGCTGGACTTACTCACCTTTAAGAATTTATAGGCTGCAAACACTCCGAGCCCGATGGCGTAGAGAGGCATCAGCGTGAACACGTAGCCCTTGTTGCTGTTGGATTTGAACTTGTTGTCGCTCTTCATCTCTTGCTCCATCAGCTTCTTCATCTGCTGCATGTTCTCCGGGCTCTGAGGGGAACCCGGTGCGTTCAGGTTCATCGGCTGATCTCTCACTGCACCTGGACCCGGACCAGCTGATACCAGAACAACATGAGGGGGAACAAAGGGAGAGGATTCTGATTACAATGGGTGGAAGATATGCTTTTTATTTGTTGGGAAAATACTGAATGTCCTCTTCCAATCTGAGAGTCCACATGATAACAAAGGCATCCCAACTGTAGCTGTGAACATGACAGGATGTGTGATTACCTAGAAGAGCATCAGGACTGTTTGAGGCATATGATAGCTATGTGATTAACATGATGATTCAGCCTCTATGGAGAGAGACATCAAGCATGCTCATTTCTGACGTGGAGCTAATCTGAAGTAAACATTGAATACTGCTTTCTATTCCTCCATCTTGTGACTGTGTAACTCCCTCTCTTGGATATCAGCATGTGAAGGACACTGCTCAGGAACTAGTTGATGCTCTGTATGTGATGACTACTTCCATTCTGGAGAGCATCACAGATACATGGATCCTGAGTTCAAGCTCAAGCCGGGGACGATAAGATACATTGCATTTAGCTGACGCTTTTATCCAAAGCGACTTACAATAAGTGCGTTTCGACCAACAAAATACAACCTTGAAGAAAAACAGAATCATATAAGTACATCAGGTTTCATAGAGCTAAAATATTTCAAGTGCTACTCAACTGGCTTTAGGTAAGCCAGTCCTTTATTACAAGTAATTTTGTTAGTCGTTCTATCGCTCGAAGTGGAGTCGAAAGAGATGAGTTTTCAGTTTGCGCCGGAAGGTGTGTAAGCTATCTGCTGTCCTGATGTCAATGAGGAGCTCATTCCACCATCTTGGAGCCAGGATAGCAAACCCACGTGTTTTAGCTGATGGGAGCTTGGGTCCCCCTCGCAGTGCGGGTGCAGCGAGCTGTTTGGCTGATGCAGAGCGTAGTGCACGTGCTGGGGTGTACAGTTTAACCATGTCCTGGATGTAGGAAGGGCCAGATCCATTCGCAGCATGGTAAGCAAGTACCAGTGTCTTGAAGTGGATTCTAGCAGTTACTGGAAGCCAGTGAAGGGAGCGGAGGGAGGGGCGTGGTGTGGGAGAATTTAGGAAGGTTGAAGACCAGACGAGCCGCTGCATTCTGGGTGAGCTGCAGAGGTCGGATGGCACATGCAGGTAGACCAGCCAGGAGGGAGTTGCAGTAGTCTAGGCGTGAGATGACGAGAGCCTGGACCAGAACCTGCGTCGCTTTCTGGGGTCAGCTGGGGACGTAGCTTCCTGATGTTGTAAAGCGTGTATCTGCAGCAACGGGTTGGTAGCAGCGATGTTTGCAGTGAAGGACAGGTTGTTATCTAGGGTCACACCCAGATTCCTTGCAGTCTGAGTCGGGGAAACAACAGAGGTGCCGATGTTGATTGTCAGGTCAAGAGTGGGACAATCTTTTGCCGGAAGGAAAAGCAGTTCAGTCTTATCAAGGTTGAGCTTGAGGTGGTGAGCAGACATCCACTGAGAGATGTCAGCTAGACAAGCAGAGATGCGTGCAACGACCTGGGTCTCTGAGCGGGGAAAGGACAGAATTAATTGGGTGTCGTCAGCGTAGCAGTGGTAAGAAAAACCATGCGGGCTAATGACTGATCCGAGCGAGTTTGTGTACAGGGAGAAGAGGAGGGGACCAAGGACAGAGTCCTGAGGGACCCCCGTAGTTAATTGACAAGGGTTGGACTCAGACCCTCTCCAAGTCACCCTGTAGGTACGGTCTTTCAGGTATGAGGTGAGGAGGGAAAGTGCAGAGTCTGAAACTCCAAGTTCTTGGAGAGCGCGAAGGAGGATCTGATGATTCACCGTGTCGAATGCAGCAGACAGGTCCAACAGGATGATGACAGAGGAGAGGGATGCAGTTTTGGCAGTGTGCAGTTCCTCCGTGACAGCAAGGAGGGCAGTTTCTGTGGAGTGACCTGCCTTGAAACCAGACTGGTGCGGATCCAGAAGGTTGTTCTGATGGAGATAGCAGGAGAGTTGTCTAAAGACAGCGCGTTCAAGTGATTTAGACAGGAACGGGAGTAGAGAGGCAGGCCTGTAGTTTATAACATCAGACGGGTTGAGAGTTGGTGTCTTTAGGAGAGGGTTTACTCTTGCCTCCTTGAGACTGTTTGGAAAGTGACCAGAAGTTAGAGAAGTGTTGATGAAATGGGTGAGAAACGGTAGAATATCAGGAGCGATAGTATGAAGGAGGTTTGAGGGGATAGGGTCCAGAGGACAGGTGGTAGGGCGGGCAGAGGTAATGAGGGTAAGATAAAACAAAATGCCTAAAGGTAGAACGAGCTGCTAGAAAAAGCAATTACAAAGAATTAGCATTAAACCGCACATCCTGTCAGTAGATGACTAGGATGATATTATACATTGTTAGGCTAATTCAAAAAAGGCTTTTCACAATAAAATACCTGCTTCTCTGAGCTGCCTCAAACAGCTGTTTCTATTGCACATTGCAGTTTGATTGCACAAAATAAAACACTACTTTAACTATATTTTGATGATAATACTTTTCTACTTTTACTTGAGTAACATTTTGAATGCAGGACTTTTACTGTAACAGAGTACTCCTACACTCTGGTACTTCTACTTTTACTCAAGTACAAGAACTGAGTACTTCTACATTTACTCAAGTACAAGATCTGAGTACTTCTACTTTTACTCAAGTACAAGATCTGGATCCCTTGTTCTTACCTTTTCTGGAGAGCCGGGGGTCGAACCGGGTCTCTTTGGTCCCGGATCCTCCGCCGACCCCGAACATCCTGGGCAGGACAAACAAACGTGAAAAGCACGGCAGTGAAAGCCAGGGCGACTTGTTGTGATGTTGACACCACCATGCTCGGTGCACACACACGCACACAAAAAAAAACACACACACACACACACTATTAGAGAAATGGATGAAGACGCTGGAGAAGGAGTGGGGGAATAAAAAAAGCTGTGAGGTTAAATGGAAATGAAAGAGTGCGATGAGTGAAAAATAAAACCTCAGCTGTTTTGCTCAAAAACAGCTGGCTCTGGTCCACTGCAATCAAACAGGAGCAGGACATCCGAGGGAGGTGCTTTCAGAATAAAAGCGTCAACTGGGAGACACGAGAACAACATTCTCTAAACTCTCAGTGGACTTCACAGTTTGTACAGAATATCAATATGACAATACGACACCCTCTGTCCTTAGACCCTCACATCGTACAAGGAAACATTCCGGAGAAAACCCACAGTTAAAGGGAACATGGGAGAAACCTCAGGGAGAGCAACAGAGGAGGGATCCCTCTCCCAGGACGTCACGTGACCAAGAGTAAAAAAAATGCTTGACTTGGGAATTCTCTGAACTCTAATTGTAATGTGACTATTTTATTATATGTTTTTAAATATATCAAATGCTCCTGTAACTATATATATGTATTTAATGATATAGGCAATTTACAATTATCAACATGTGGGTTGTGACGAATAGTAAAAACAAGAAAAGAAGATGAGTTCTTCTGATTATTCTTTCTCAGAAAAAATGATATATAATATTTTGCAAAAATATCTGACTTTTATTTTTGAAAATACGTACCGCAACTTCCTCATCGGTTGAGGTTTTATCTGGTAGTAACATAACATGAAAAGCACGCTCCTGCCCCCCTGTCGGCAGAAGAGGTTTCTCTACATGTCTGTTTAAATATTGATAACTTACTCAAGTACTGTACTTAAGTACAATTTTGAGGTACTTCTTCTTCACTTTAGTATTTCAAGTTCATGCTACTTTGCACTTTTACTCCACTACATGTATTTAATCCATTTAGTAACTTTACAAATCTGGATGAATGATGTGAAATCTAATCAAGTGTTGAATCAGACTTTAGTTCCACCTGGAGTAAATCCACAAGCTACCCTGCAGTATACAAAGCCATTCAAACTAGCTGCACCTTCACCAGCTTTGAGAACACTTTCATGATCAATCATTATAAAACACATCATATATATTATTCTGAAATGGACCAATCTGTACAATGACTACTTTTACTGTCGCTACTTTCACTATATTTTGATGAGAATACTTTTCTACTTTTACTTGAGTAACGTTTTGAATGCAGGACTTTTACTTTTACCTACACTCTGGTACTTCTACTTTCACTAAGTACAAGATCTGATTACTTCTACTTTACTCAAGTACAAGATCTGAGTACTTCTACTTTACTCAAGTACAAGATCTGAGTACTTCTACTTTTACTCAAGCACAAGATCTGAGTACTTCTACTTTTACTCAAGTAAAAACCAATTCTGAAGAACTCTTCTGCAGCTCAAGGTTTTAACTAGTTCGGAGTGTAACAACATTCTTTATCAGTGAGACTAAACAATTATGGACCTGAATCTAACAAAGAAAATAATGTGCGTCAGGGAACCATACGTCCCTGAAGAGTAAACTACCTCATGGCGGCTTGTGCTCGGTCACAGACTGGCAACAACAATGCGCTCAAGCTGCTCCTCCTTAAGAGAGATAGCAGCTATACCCAAGGCCGTAGAAACCATGCCATGGGAAAAGAGGGCCAAGGGACCTGCCCAGACAGCATCACAGGCAGCAGGAGGAGGCTCTTAAACACTTGCTCAGGTAAATACATATCTGTTGTAGCTCCTCGATAACAAACAGTCTGGGAGCAGTTCTTTGAAAGTGTCCACTTAAAATAGAATTGATAATTGTTAGGGTAAAATGACCTCTCAAAGTGCAAAGGGGTTTGTTCTCACTGGACGCTGAAGCTGTGGGGTCTCTCAAAGATGGAGCTAATTTCAAGGAAAACCAGAGGATGGTAAATGTTACATCTTTTACAAAGACAAGAGCATCAATGTTCTTAAAGCGTGCAAGAACCAGTGCAAACACCAAGGAGGGTTGTTCATCAAAGACAATCGAAGACCTGGACGGCAGGTGAGCTCCTTCTACTATTCCACGTTTTAATGTACTGTATAGAGCGGGGGGTGTCCAACCTTTTTTCACTGAGGGCCACGTCGGGCCCGGCGCCAAGTGGGGGCCAAAGGGGGCATTGCCCCCCTCAGTTGTCCTTTTTGCCCCCTCACTTTGAGCATCATTCATCCATCGAAAAGTAAAATAAATGTCACAATTATTAAATAACTTTAAATAATTATTTTCCCCAACACACGTTGCTATGTCTAGATTAGATATGTGGCAGTCAAGCAACGTGTACAGAATCCTCAACCCCAAGTGAGCTTGTAGTCTTAATTCATCGTAGCGTGTGTGCTTAGCTGTAAACACAGTCGGATGGGTGACCAAAACGTCCCCGTTTTCCGGGCAATGTCCCTTTTTTCGGTGGCCGGTACCCGGTTTGAAACTCCCGAAAATGTTCCCGTTTTGAATGTGCGTTAAAAAACATAGAGCAAGGTGAAATAAAATGTTACATGTCAGTAAAATCAGAGTAACAGTGTTGTTGCTGCAAATGCTGTTTACATTTGCACTATAGTACTTCAATTTCTTTATTCCCCTTATTTCAGCCAATATTTGGCTCTTCATAACTTCAGCCTACTTTAAGCTACAGAAGCCATTCAAATATTAAACTATTCAGCCTTTTCAGCAATCGATGGGAATCGTTCGACTTTTTCAAAAGATTTCATACTTTTTGAAATATTCAGCTTTTTTTAACATGGAAATGGGACGACTCTTCAAATCCTCTTTTCCTACACCTTATGCCAAATGCTTCTCCTTCCACATAATTTCAACCAGACACTTCATTCCAACTTTCAAATGATCACAATACCTTCAGCTATAAAACATGCATAAAGGATTTTTGATATCTTCTACACCTTTTGAGATATTTAACTTAGTTTGGAGCTTGGTACAGAGGCCTTTTTCAGATTTTAACATTAGAGTGGATGGAGCAGCTCGTTAAGTCTAGAGTGCTTTGATCTCAAAACAGAGTGGAGCAGTGCTTGAAATTCTCCCCCAAAAATGTTTTAAACTTGCCATAATTCCCAAACCCGACACTCCTCAGACATATTGTTTCATGAAAAACCAATCAATCAATCAATCAATCAATGTTTTTTTATATAGCCCAATATCACAAACGTTACATTTGTCTCAGTGGACTTCACAGTGTGTACAGAATATCAGTATGACAATACGACACCCTCTGTCCTTAGACCCTCTGTCCTTAGACCCTCACATCGTACAAGGAAAACCTTCCGGAGAAAACCCACAGTTTAAAGGGAAAAATGGGAGAAACCTCAGGGAGAGCAACAGAGGAGGGATCCCTCTCCCAGGACGGACAGACGTGCAATAGATGCCGTGTGTAAATTGAAAAGATAATACATTTGCAACATAGGTAGTCCAAATGTTTGGAAATGCATGTGTGTATAATAGGAAGATGAATCCACGAGGATATCCATCCAGGACCTATGATCCAGGACCACAGCCACGACTCAAGATCCAGGGCTCGCGATGCAGGACACAGGACCGCAGGATCATCCATGACTCCGGATCCCGGCGTATATAGACACCAAAAAGAAAGACATTTGGGGAAGCTGG
>NW_022990353.1:205108-382608 GCF_902827175.1 Gymnodraco acuticeps | reverse complement strand
CAAATATAAAAGAAATATTCAGAAACTGTAATGAACAATAACTATTATTTATTTCAAGAACTGTTATTTACAGAAACTCAACATTTGTAATCTGTGTGAAACAAATATGCTCGATTGTTTTGGGCTCCCCCTATTTATCTCAAACTCGGCCTTCAGGGAGCTCCCTCCCTCTTCGGGGGAGCCAAGCTCCCCCTGGCTCCCCCCATTTCGAATAGTGGTTGTCACCATGGTAACATTTGATCTCTCGGCTCACACAGTTGTTTGATAATACATATTTCAACAGAAACCACAACTATTTTCTTACCCCAACAAAACAGTTTTTTACTATTCCTCAACATAACCAGTAAGTTTAGTTTGAATTACTAACTTTGAACACATGTTTATTGTGACTCCTGGAGCTTAGTTCAACATGTAGGGCTACCCAGTGTTAGACAGAGGTGGAAGAAGTACTCAGATATTGTACTTAAGTAAAAATAGAAGTTCTCGGATCTTGTACTTGAGTAAAAGTAGAAGTACTCAGGTCTTGTACTTGAGTAAAAGTAGAAGTACTCAGATCTTGTACTTTAGTAAAAGTAGAAGTACTCAGATCTTGTACTTTAGTAAAAGTAGAAGTACTCAGGTCTTGTACTTGAGTAAAAGTAGAAGTATGCAGATATGTACTTGAGTAAAAGTAGAAGTACTCAGATCTTCTACTTGAGTAAAAGTAGAAGTACTCAGATCGTGTACTTGAGTAAAAGTAGAAGTACTCAGGTCTTGTACTTGAGTAAAAGTAGAAGTACTCAGATCTTGTACTTGAGTAAAAGTAGAAGTACTCAGATCTTGTACTTGAGTAAAAGTAGAAGTACCAGAGTGTAGGAATACTCTGTTACAGTAAAAGTCCTGCATTCAAAATGTTCCTCAAGTAAAAGTAGAAAAGTATTCTCATCAAAATATAGTGAAAGTAGCGACAGTAAAAGTAGTCGTTGTGCAGATTGGTCCATTTCAGAATAATATATATGATATGTTTTATAATGATTGATCATGAAAGTGTTCTCAAAGCTGGTGAAGGTGCAGCTAGTTTGAATGACTTTGTATACTGCAGGGTAGCTGGTGGATTTACTCCAGGTGGAACTAAAGTCTGATTTAACACTTGGTTATATTTCACATCATTCATCCACATCTGTGAAGTAACTAAAGGTATTAAATACATGAAGTGGAGTCGAAGTACACAATTGACCTCTGAACTGTAGTGGAGTAGAATATACTTTGACTGAAAATGTACTATGTGAACTTAAGTACAGTACTTGAGTAAATCTACTTACTAGTTACTTCACTGCTCCCCTGTGTGTTAGACAGTGATTCTGACCCTCACCAGCTGAGCATGTGTGTATTACCTCATTTACAGAAGTAGAGATTTTGGATGATGGGGGGCTTCAGTTGGTTGAGTTGAGCCCCGACGACCCCTGGCTGGCGGACCCTCGAGAGCCCGAGGAGCTCCAGGAAGGAGAAGTGAAGGTTTGTTCCCAAGGCAATTCAAAGTGCTTTACAAAAATGAATAACCCAGGTACATGAATAAAAGTTACAGTCTTCCCGTGAAATTATAGTTCTTTTGACAGTTTTCTAACCTTTTATATTCCTTTCATCCTTCTCTTTCATCCATTTTGACTCTATGATTCAGCCATAACAACATATTGACATCAGCTCTGACACCAACCATGTCAAGAACAGCGAATATGAATTGTTTCCATCAAATTGGAGATACAGGGTCTCACGTTTTAATAGGGTTAAACTGAAGACCTCCTTTCTGCACAATCCTTAAATTAAAGTCCTTAAAGGTGGGGTAGGTAAGTTTGAGAAACCGGCTCGAGATACACTTTGTTATATTCCATGGAATGCTCTTAACATCCTGATAGCAATGAATATCTGAAGTGCTTTGACAAAAAATCCATAAAAAAAATGTCATCTGTGGAAGCCGTGGCGCTGTAAAAAGCACGACCAATCATCTGAGCCGGCCCGGCTAAAGTAACTGGATGGCCTACCTGCCTGTCAGCCCTCCATCTGTGCACAGTGGCGGAGCCAGGACATTTTCAGTGGGGTGGCCAGGATGGAACCAGTGATCATTTAGGGGTGGCATTGAAATCAATATTATATGAACATAATAATACATCTGACTAGAAAATAAGGGGTTATTTAAGGCACCTACAACACACCTCTACATTATTTGGGATTAAGTGGTGGAATAGATCAAATAATATTCAGTATATCTAACAATTGTTTTTGTATTCCCGCAGGCCAAGTAACAACGAAGCTTACATTATACAAATGTAATGCAATATACAGACTGTTTAGCTTATGGTGATCAGCAGCCCTATGAGCTCATTCTCTCAGTGTATCATCAGGAATACAGAGACACACACACATCATTTAAATAAGAGTTTTTAAATTAAATGATAGGTTAAGAATAAACATCTTAAAGTAAATTATTGGTTAATAATAAACATCTTAAAGTAAATAACAATAAACAATATCCCTTAACCCTGTAAGGCCCCCGGTTGTAATTTTACAACATTACTTTAAGCTATCCTAAAAAAGTCAGTAAATGTTTTGTTTTTTTAAAAGACAACATTTACATAGTCAAAAGGTCCTTTTGTTCAGCCTCACAATGCTATTAGGTAGTAATGTGTTATAGGTCCTGCCCTCTGGCCATACACGCCAGGGATTTTGGGCCCCATGGAAATATATCACATTGGGCCCCACCACCAGGCCCAGGCCACGCCAACCAAGCACAATTGCTGTAACCACACCTCCAGAACCCAACCGACTCATTTATGCTTTAAATTACTCTACCTGTACAGGCTTGCATCTATCTTGTAGTCCAATACTAACTGCACAGTATTTACTGACAGTGAGCTGTGAAAATATAACACTGTGCAGACGTACAACATTCTGCTGCAGTAGAATTCACTATTTGATATAAGACTAACATTCCTGACAATAGTAGTATAGTAGTATTCGTTTATAGTCCCCGAGGGGAAAATGGGTTGCAGCACATCACAGAGGCATTTAAAAAGTTAAGACAATACATCACTAACAACAACATAGACACAGATAAAAACAAACAGACATAAGAAAACCAGATATCGGTAGACATGACAAGGGGCCTATAGGCCCTCATTTATGAAATAGGGGGGACCGGGCCAGACCAGCTGGGTAAACAGTGCGTCCTAGCCATTAGATCTCACTAGTCATCTTTTATGGTTTAAATGCATTTTAAATAACATTTTTGAATGGAACATTCTCAACATGAATGCATAAATTCAAATAAATATAACTTAAATATGTGGGAAAATGTTGTTTGAAATGTGTAATTGAAACTAGATGTTAGCTTTTTGTTTTGATATATGTATATATTTTGTATTCCAGTCTCCCTTCAGATAAGTTAAGTGGCATTCAACACAATGCTGCTCACCTCCTTCAGTTGGGAGAAAAGCTGGTTCAGGTTCAGCCCCATGGGGGGACAGGGCTGCTGAGCCTAGAGATGGATCCGTTGGTCCTGGCACCAGGGGGAGGGACAACTGATTTAGTATGGATAGCTGCTAAACATGTACCTGCATTTATTAAATGTCAGCTAAAAGAGCAGTGCAATTAAAAACCTGTATAGATATTAACAGTACTTAATATCAGCTTAGTAAAATAAAAACATAATTATTATTTACAATGGACTACGCTTAGCACATTTCCACCACTCATGGACCACACCTACCTTTTCTTTGAAAAACTGGGTGACATACTGTCGCCCTCTATTGTCTTTCTCTCCTTTCTTTTCTCTTTGGAAAGCCTGACTTTGTTAGTCGTTGAGACATGGTATACAACTACACACGTAAGTACTAGCATCCCTGCTCCTCACATGCTCTCACTCTCTGCTAGAAAGTGCCGGCGATGCTGCACCGCGTTTGGAGGCAGGATCAAACCATTACATGTAAATAGAAGGGGGTGTACAAACTAGAGGCTTAGGATAATTAACTTTTGGAAGAAAATAAGTTAAATGAATTGTAAGTTTAGTGAGTACATTATCAATATAACGTCCTATTAATGTTATTATTAAATTAATTGTTGATGAAAGGTGAAAGGTTACTTAAAATTGTTTTTTCTTTATGTTCTAAAATTGTTTGGGCCCCCGTGGTGAGGGTGACCACGGCCACCCCCCAGCTCCGCCACTGTTTGTGCACAAACTTATCTCGTGCCCTCATTGGTAATGTGCGCGTTCGTGTGTGTTGGAGGAGGGGCTCTGTAAGGAAGTGGCAGATTTTTTCCGGCTGTGTATTTTCAAATTCTAGCGCACTCCAGCTGGTTCTCCAAAAGTACCTACCCCACCTTTAAGTCCTAGATAACATGTACCTTAGAGAGTCTTGAGCATGTTTTTCTCTTCAGTGATGTTTTTGCTAAATGTCTGTTCCCTTCTATCTTGTCTTAAAAACCCTTACCCTACCCCTATATAAAGCATGTTTTAAACACCCCACAGGTGACGTACATCACCCACGCCTGCATGGAGCTGCAGTTTGGGGAGACTCGCTTCATGTTCGATCCGTGGTTAAAGGGTCCTGCTTTTGCCCGAGGATGGTGGCTCCTCCACGAGCCTCCAGCAGACGCCATGGACAGACTGTGCTCTGCAGATCTCATCTACATCAGCCACATGCACTCCGACCACCTCAGGTAAACTCTTCCACTGTCGTCACCTTTTATAATAACTCCTTAAAAAGGAGTTAAAGGTCCCCTATTGTACTATTATACTATTATACTCTTTTTCATCAATATATTACAGGTCTCAGATATATACAGACCATGTCTCTGATTGGCTGAAACACCAAACAGATCATTGCAGCATTACCCATAATCCCCTCTGTTTCAGCCCTGTTTCCAAAGTGCTGATTCTCTGTCTGTTACTTTAGATGAAAATAAGGAGCCCCTCCCCACGCCCCTCTGAGAGACATTTGGTTACAAAGAACTCAATGGTGCTCTAGAGGAGATTCAGGTGATAAGGGGGGGGGGGGGGGGGGGTTACCTTGGTTGCTGATTGGCTAATGGTTACCAAGACAACACATCGTTATGACATCATCAAGTGTCCAAAATCTGATCAGCTCATTTTCAGACAGGTTTTTATAGAAATTGATCAAAAAGAGAGAGAATCTTTGTTCCTGAAACTTTCAGAGTCTCTTTCCACAGAGGGGACACATGTTGATGTAGAAGAGACATGAAGAAGAGGGGACACATGTTGATGTAGAAGAGACATGAAGAAGAGGGGACACATGTTGATGTAGAAGAGACATGAAGAAGAGGGGACACATGTTGATGTAGAAGAGACATGAAGAAGGGGGGACACATGTTGATGTAGAAGAGACATGAAGAAGAGGGGACACATGTTGATGTAGAAGAGACATGAAGAAGAGGGGACACATGTTGATGTAGAAGAGACATGGAGAAGAGGGGGACACATGTTGATGTAGAAGAGACATGAAGAAGAGGGGACACATGTTGATGTAGAAGAGACATGAAGAAGAGGGGACACATGTTGATGTAGAGGAGACATGGAGAAGAGGGGACACATGTTGATGTAGAAGAGACATGAAGAAGAGGGGACACATGTTGATGTAGGAGAGACATGAAGAAGAGGGGACACATGTTGATGTAAAAGAGACATGAAGAAGAGGGGACACATGTTGATGTAGAAGAGACATGAAGAAGAGGGGACACATGTTGATGTAGGAGAGACATGAAGAAGAGGGGACACATGTTGATGTAAAAGAGACATGAAGAAGAGGGGACACATGTTGATGTAGAAGAGACATGAAGAAGAGGGGACACATGTTGATGTAGAAGAGACATGAAGAAGAGGGGACACATGTTGATGTAGAAGAGATATGAAGAAGAGGGGACACATGCTGATGTAGAAGAGACATGAAGAAGAGGGGACACATGCTGATGTAGAAGAGACATGAAGAAGAGGGGACACATGTTGATGTAGAAGAGACATGAAGAAGAGGGGACACATGTTGATGTAGAAGAGACATGAAGAAGAGGGGACAAATGTTAATGTAGAAGAGACCATGAAGAAGAGGGGACACATGTTGATGTAGAAGAGACATGAAGAAGAGGGGACACATGTTGATGTAGAAGAGACATGAAGAAGAGGGGACACATGTTGATGAAGAAGAGACATGAAGAAGAGGGGACACATGTTGATGTAGAAGAGACATGAAGACGAGGGGACCCATGTTGATGTAGGAGAGACATGAAGAAGAGGGGACACATGTTGATGTAAAGAGACATGAAGAAGAGGGGACACATGTTGATGTAGAAGAGACATGAAGAAGAGGGGACACATGTTGATGTAGAAGAGACATGAAGAAGAGGGGACACATGTTGATGTAGAAGAGACATGAAGAAGAGGGGACACATGTTGATGTAGAAGAGACATGAAGAAGAGGGGACACATGTTGATGTAGAAGAGACATGAAGAAGAGGGGACACATGTTGATGTAGGAAGAGACATGAAGAAGAGGGGACACATGTTGATGTAGAAGAGACATGAGAAGAGGGGACACTATGAAGAAGAGGGGACACATGTTGATGTAGAAGAGACATGAAGAAGAGGGGACACATGTTGATGTAGAAGAGACATGAAGAAGAGGGGACACATGTTGATGTAGAAGAGACATGAAGAAGAGGGGACACATGTTGATGTAGAAGAGACATGAAGAAGAGGGGACACATGTTGATGTAGAAGAGACATGAAGAAGAGGGGACACATGTTGATGTAGAAGAGACATGAAGAAGAGGGGACACATGTTGATGTAGAAGAGACATGAAGAAGAGGGGACACATGTTGATGTAGAAGAGACATGAAGAAGAGGGGACACATGTTGATGTAGAAGAGACATGAAGAAGAGGGGACACATGTTGATGTAGAAGAGACATGAAGAAGAGGGGACACATGTTGATGTAGAAGAGACATGAAGAAGAGGGGACACATGTTGATGTAGAAGAGACATGAAGAAGAGGGGACACATGTTGATGTAGAAGAGACATGAAGAAGAGGGGACACATGTTGATGTAGGAGAGACATGAAGAAGAGGGGACACATGTTGATGTAGAAGAGACATGAAGAAGAGGGGACACATGTTGATGTAGAAGAGACATGAAGAAGAGGGGACACATGTTGATGTAGAAGAGACATGAAGAAGAGGGGACACATGTTGATGTAGAAGAGACATGAAGAAGAGGGGACACATGTTGATGTAGAAGAGACATGAAGAAGTGGGATTTTGCATAATAGGCGACCTTTAAGTTGAACTTATACCGTATATCAGCGGTTCCCAACCTTTTTCAACTCAGGGCCCACTTAAGAATCTATTCTTTTTTCGCGGCCCACATTCAACCATAAACAATACGGAGGCTAAATAAAGTTCTGATTGGTCAACTCAGAACATGTGACACGTTGTTAATCCAGTAGAACAGACCGCCGTCAAGGACTGTAATGACCGTTGGTAAGGAGGATCAAGAAAGAGAAAGGAAAAGAGGTTCAAATAAAAAAAAAATCTTAATAATGAAATGTTTCCACACAAATCATAATGTTCGCAGGCCCACTAGGAGGGGGGACATATAAGCATAGTTTACTATATACATGCCCCCAGGACCTAAAGGGGGCTGAATATTATCCTGTTCTTATCACTTGTAAAAACATTTTAGTTTTAGATTCTCAATGTGCAGCCAATTATAGAGACTTAGTAAATAAATGATTGATAAGTAGTGAAATGTTGAAGTATAGATATATATAGAGCACCGGGTAAAGGTACCTGCACTGAAAAAACTGAACCGTTGACTTTAATTAAATGTATTACGTCAACAGATTTCACATAACTGTATTAGGTTAGTTGAAAGCAATAATATTACGTTTAAATAAAAACATATTTGTTTCATCTTAATATTATTGCTTTCAACTAACCTAATACAGTTATGTGAAATGTGTTGATATGATACATTTCATTAATTTTCAGTTTTATAACCCGCAAAAGGGGTTTAGATAAATAGATAAAAATAAGCATTAATAGCTGGTTATCATAACGTCATTCAATTATTATTGTTTTTTACTAACAGAAACATGGTGCGAAATAGTCTTCTTTTTCTGTCACTGACCTGTCCTGTCTTTTCTAGTTACCAAAAGACTATTCAGAGAGGAGGTTTTACTAGCAATTTTGTATAAATTGTGATTAGGACTTTGCCAATAACTCTGTATTCTTTCAATAGATTTTGCAGTGGTCATTTTTCCCGAGCTCTATGTATATCTGTGATTTGAACTGTCCTTTCTTTTGTAGTTACCCAACATTGAAAGACTTGGCAAAGAGGAGGCCAGATGTACCCATTTATGTTGGGGACACGTCGAGACCTGTCTTCTGGTTAGTACAGTCTTTGAGCTCGCTTTAAAGGTGGGGTAGGTAAGTTTGAGAAACCGGCTCGAGATACACTTTTTGATATATTCCATGGAATGCTCTTAACGTCCCGATAGCAATGAATATCTTAAGTAGCTAAATTAACTGGATGGCCTACCTGCCTGTCAGCCTTCCATCTGTGCACAAACGTATCTCGTGCCCTCATTGGTCATGTGCGCGTTCGTGTGTGTTGGAGGAGGAAGTGGAAATGGCAGATTTTTTCCGGCTGTGTATTTTCAAATTATAGCGCACTCGAGCTGGTTTCTCCAAAATTACCTACTCCACCTTTAATTCATTACATCTGTTACTTAAAATAATACTTTTCTTTAAATGCGTTTTAATGCTCCTTTTGTTCTTTGATACAACAGGTATTTGGAGCAAAGCCAAGTCCCACTGACCAACATCAATGTTGTTCCTTTTGGAGTCTGGCAAAATGTAATGACAAATACTTTTATAAAATATGTGTGAATATAGGCTGTTATAATGGAATAATAATGAATAGACTCCGCTAATTGTTCACTACACTGTCCCTTGGTCTGCTTCAGGTGAACGAACACCTAAGATTCATGATCCTGATGGACGGTGTGCACCCCGAACTTGACACCTGCCTCATTGTTGAATATAAAGGTGCATTTTTGTTTTCAATTTGTAATGTTTTTACAAGAGATGCATGACTTCCATAAGATAACCCTTAAATGGTGTCTGTATCCACTATCCTGTGACATTTGACAGGCTGTGTCCATGTGTAAAGTGGGTGTTATACCAGTGTAAGAACGGTGTTACATGGGTGTAATATAGGTCTAACAGTGTAACATGGATATACTATGGGTGTAATAACAGTGTTATGTATCAAAAGCAATCAAATAATTGTGTTTCTGTTTTAGGTCACATGATCCTGAACACTGTGGACTGCACCAGGCCAAATAAAGGCAAGTTACCCAACAATGTGGACTTAATGATGAGTGACTTTGCTGGAGGAGCATCTGGATTCCCCATGACCTTCTTTGGGGGGAAATACACAGGTGAGACTCATTACATGTTACATTTCTATAACTACTTGAATCTTCAATAGGCAACTATTATGCTCCGAATAAGTAGAGAAACATGATAAGGTAGATCTCCAACAAAGACACAAGACAGGGGGATGCCCTGTTATTAAAACCTAAAGCCCTGTAGGATCTGTCTGTTTCTTTCTTTGTCTGTCTCCGTGCGATATTTTCAGGTTTGGGTAAAATAACACAGACAGGGGTCCAGGTTGTAACAATAAGCAAGCTTTATTCAAAAACTGAAACAAAAACAAAGAAAAACTAACCGAGTGAAACAAGGTCAAGGCACAAGGAACAAGAACAAACTCACGGTCAGGAACATGCAGATTACATTGACGACGATCGGACAAGGAACACAAGGGAAAGCAAGACTAAATACATAGAAGGGTAATCTCAAGACAAGACACAACTGGAGAGGGGAGGTGAAACACAGGGGGGGGGGGGCAGGTGAACACAATCACACAGGAGGGAAACTAAAGTCAGGAAGGCAAACACAGGAAGTAGGACCAGACAAGACACACGGAGCAAAAACCTTTCAAAATAAAAAGGTGGACAATGCCAACACAAATCTAAAACCATGACAGAAATATGATATAGGTATCCTGTCCTTAGCCGCTTTCACACCAAGTACTTTGCCGTACTTAGTTCCCAGCACTTAGTACCCCCATGGAACTAAATACAGATCGCGTTCACACCGGAATAAGTTCCCTGAGGGAAGATTACGCAAATGAAGCCGCTGACGTCACTTCTTCTGCTTTGGGTTTACTGGCAGGCCGCAAACCACTTCACGGCGTATACTGCCACCCGAAGTCCCCGGCCGGAAGTCCCCGGAGTTGGGGACTGGCTTCAGTAGAAGCTGCTGGGACTCCCAGCAGCTTCTACTGAAGCCTTCTGAGTAAATCGCCAGAACGCCGACACCTCCTCATCTCCACCGCTCCCATGTTTTTTTTCGTGTTGCCATAAGTTAGTCTCTCTGCGTTGGTGCACGGGGCTAATGCTAATGCTAATAATGATAATGCCAGCAAATACAATGGCGGCTTCACAAACCTTTTCAGAGTTTTACGGGGCGTGGTTTGCAATCCGCCCAGCCAATCAAAATTGGTTCTTTTTTCTCCCATAAAAGTCCCACCTCTCTAGCAGGCGCTAAAAATGGGGGTAAAAGTTCTCGGAACTAAGTTCTCTTTTTGGTGTGAACGCAAAATTCCGGGCACTAACGGAACTAAACGGGGAAAAGCACGGGGAAAAGAGAGCCTTTTGTCTTTCAACCACTTATCAACTACGGCCCAAACATTTCCATGAGCAGAAACACGCTTCAGTTTCAAAAACGCTGCAAATTTAAAAACACAAATGTGGCAAAACACAAGAAATATATTCACTAACTGGACAACACATGCACAGCAGCATTCAGAAAGCGCATGTGTTGTCAAGTTGGTGGTTATGTTTTTTCATTTGCTTGTGTTTTTTGTGCATTTGTGTGTTTATATTTGCATCGTATTTGAAGCTGCAGCGTAGTTTACAAGAAGGCAGGCAGCCTCCCATAAGTTGGGAACAGGGGTAAGAAAAATGTGTTCAAATCCTCCCCAAAATGAGTGCTGTTAGTGTTCACCCATGGCGACATTATGTTTAGTTAGCCCCGCAATGCAGAAAATAACCGTGATGCCCTCATGTTTGTCACCAGATTCCTGGAAGGAAACTTTTATCAAAAACGAAAGGGTGAAGCTGCTGAATTACAAATCTGCGCTGGTGAAGTCCCTGGAGCCCAAGATCTACTGCCCGTTCGCTGGCTATTTCGTGGAAGCTCATCCATCAGACAGGTAGAACTTGCTCAGATTTCTTAGAGGAATACTAGTGGATGATAAATAAGACATGGGTTTTAAAGCTCATTATTTTTCATTGGTTTGAAAAATGAAGATGATATGTTTAGCTCTAATCAGACTTAGTTATGTGGAGTTTAGCTTGGAGAGATCTATGTGAATCAAAAGTAGGAGAGACGATGATAAGTTGACCCAGACCCTGTTTCCAGAAACGTTGGCCATCATGTGATTACAAATTCAGGAAGTTAATCATTTATATCTGGATAAGATGGAAAGAAGCAAATGAAATAAACGTGAATGATAATTTTCTCTCCAAGTAACAGCCCACACTTTGGTCTGTCCGGAGAATTAAACAGGCGACCCTTTGGTTCCCAAGCCAAGTCCCAATAAGAATGATTTGCGAGTATATCATATGTAGTATACCAAATCATATCTGTGAATAATTTACCTAAAGAAGAGCGGTCCTTTTGACATTGCACCACATGATGTCTGAGGTGGCCTATTTCAGAATAATATATATTTTAAAACTGTATTGTAATTAAATCTGTTTGCAGTTGTAAATGCTCATTTTTTATTATTTAGAAAGGCCTTCTTTCACAACAACAGGAAAGAGAATGGATTAGCTGGTAGGGTGTGCAGGAAATGATATAATCCAGTAGAACGTCAAAGGAAAGTGTGTATTATTAAATAAGTGTGTTTTTTTGTTTTATGTGATTTAATCCTAAAAAGTCAGACGATCAATTTACCGGATAATGATTTAATTTAAGTCACAGTCATATTTTAAGGGCGTTTTGCCACGGGTGCGCTCTTAAATTCAAATGATAGGAGACACTAAGAAATACTTTTAGATATCTCCATTGTTCATCCGTCTTCATAAGTCTCTACTGTGTTCTGTGCATACAGAACCATTAGGGAAACAAACATCAAGAACAGTGCAGAGAACCTCAACGCGCTGATCAATAAAGTTGCACCAGACATCAAAACATGGACGCCCAAACCAGGCAGTGTGCTGGACCTCGGCCTCGCTCTGAGAGACCCCACTAACAGGTTGACAATGCTTTAGTGTGTGTGTTAGTGTGTGTGTGTGTGTGTGTGTGTGTGTGTGTGTGTGTGGTGTGTGTGTGGTGTGTGTGTGTGTGTGTGTGTGTGTGTGTGTGTGTGTGTGTGTGTGTGTGTGTGTGTGTGTGTGTGTGGTGTGTGTGTGTGGTCTAGCATTACTATACTTGTGGGGACCTAAATCTGTTTACATAGTCGCGTGTGGGGGACTGGCTTCCCTTATGGGGACAAATTGGAGGTCCCCATGAGGGGAATCATTAATTTTAGGGTGAAGACTTGGTTAGGTTTAGGGTTAGGGTTAGGCATGTGTTGGTTATGGTTAAGGTTAGGATAAGTCTCCAGGAAATGCATGTAAGTCAATGTAATGTCCCCTGAAGTGATGTGTGAATGTGTGTGTGTGTGGTGTGTGTGTGTGTGTGTGTGTGTGTGTGTGTGTGTGTGTGTGTGTGTGTGTGTGTGTGTGTGTGTGTGACAACACATTATTCTACAAGCAAAACCTATTTACATGGTTCTTGATTTTAAACGATTCTCTGACGGCACTTTCAAACAATCTTACAGAGTTAGCATTAATAAGCTAGCTAGCTACGGCTGTCCTTTTCTTGGTACATTTTTTAGACTTGACATTAGCAGTTAGCATTAAAAGCTAGCTAACTGTGGTTTAGAACATTTGCCAGTCACAGTTGTTTCTTCTAACTCACAAAAACGTACATTTGTCAGTCACTGTTAAAAACGCTTTTGTCTACCCCTGTCTGAACTCAAAGCATTATTTAGAAAAAGTACTTTTGAGAAAAGAGAATAGGAATCGTGCCCAGATTACAAAATAGGTTTAAGATTAATATGATAATTTAAACTACACACATGGAGACCCATCATAAGTTCACCTTCTTTGTATGTGTTTATTTCTTTCATTACACAACCAAACACAGAGCGGCCATCACTGATCCCCCGGCTAATGCACAAATCTACAAGGACAAATGGGATTTCGACTTGTACTTGAATGAACTAAACGGCGCCATCGGCTCTGAGATATTCAAACATAAAAGCTGGATCCAATTCTATTACTCCTGGGCAGGCTTTAAAAACTACAACCTTGTCATGCGGGTAAATATAAACTTGACATAGAAGACCCTCTTTCTGTTCTTTTGTAGAATCGCAGATACTTTTGCAAAACCTTCCTGAGCGTTGTAAAGTAATCATGTTCATCATCTTAGCTTAGCATTTTGAGCATGCTAACATTTGCTTATTACCAATAAACAAAATTACATTTAAATGTGCAGCATATTTGGAAATTCGTGTTGAAATGTGGGTTAATGATTTGCTGGCAATCTTAAATAATGCCTGAGATCATTTATTATATTATATTTTATCGAGATGCCGCTAGCATGGCTAATAACCAGCTCAACAGAAACTAGCTAGCCCTCTTGTCCTTTCTTGCTGTTGCTTGTTGATGCGTTTTTGATCCGGAGCACATTTTTTCACACAAATATATAAGGTGATCGAGACAAAGGACAACTTTGAACCCCATGCTGGTGGCTACGACTACTTGGTGGACTTTTTGGATCTGTCCTTTCCCACCGCCAGGCCTGGCAGAGAGCACTTCTACATTGAGGTGAGACATAGGCAAGGCAAGTTTATTTATATAGCACCTTTCAACACAAGGCAATTCAAAGTGCTTTACAAAAAACGAAAGAAAATGGCATTTAAAATCAGTTATTAAAAAGAAAAGATAATAAAACATAGACATAGGAAATACTCTAATACACAAAAAATCATCTTAAGTCATTTACAAAGAAATCCAGCTCAATGCTCATCAACCCAGCAGAGGTGGAAGAAGCACTTAGATCCTTTACTTAAGTAAAAGTATAAATACTTTGGTCTGAAAATACTTAATGACAACTGAAAGTCCGATATTCAAAATGCTACTTAAGTAGAAATATAGCCAGCTAAATGTACTTAAAGTATCCAAAGTACACATACACCATGGTCGTTTTGAAAGTATTATATTTGTATGGAATATTAAAGGTAGGGTAGGTAAGAATGGAGAAACCAGCTCGAGTGCGCTAGAATTTGAAACTACGCAGCCGAAAAAAATCTGCCCCTTCCTTCAGACTTCCTTACAGAGCCCCTCCTCCAACACACACGAACGCGCACATGACCAATGAGGGCACGAGATAAGTTTGTGCACAGATGAAAGGCTGACAGGCAGGTAGGCCATCCAGTTACTTTAGCCGGGCCGGCTCAGATGATTGGTCGTGCTTTTTACAGCGCCACGGCTTCAACTGATGACATTTTGTTTATGTATTTATTGTCAAATCATTTAAGATATTCATTGCTGTCGGGATGTTAAGAGCATTCCATGGAATATAACAAAGTGTTTCTGAAGTGAATTAGCTACCCCACCTTTAAGTGATTCGTTATTTGTATTGCTTACAAATACATGTAGGACATTATTAAGACAGTTTAAGTTTGTTTTGTAATAAATATGTAATAAGGTACTGCAGGATATCATTTAAAAACGTCATGTGTTTTATATGTAAAGCTGGGAACTATTGTTGTTAGTAAATGTAGTGGAGTAAAAAGGACACTTGATGTTCCAAAATGTAAGGGGAGTAAAAGTATAAAGTAGCATTAAGTGGAAATACTCAAGTAAAGTACAAGTATGACAAAATAGTACTTGAGTGAATGTACTTCGATACGTCCCACCTCTGCAACCCATGAACGGTCTGTCGTAGACTCTTGTGAGGCGCATTATTTTACTCATCAGAGTTCCTGTTTCGTTCATGCAGCTTCAATGTTTTCTTGGTTTCATCCCTAAAGATCAAAAACCGGATCAGCGTGATGAGATCTGCAGTGCTGCACGGCCGTCTATGGGATGATCTGTACATCGGCTTCCAGAACCACATAAGCCGAGACCCGGATATCTACCATCACAAGTAAACACACTTTGTCTCATTTGAATTGTATTTCAGAAGTAAACAGAAAACACCAGAAAGATCCCAGCAGTCTTTCGATTACTTCTGCACTTCTGAGCACTTCTGTTCTACTTATGACGCAAGTTTTCATAACAAGACACAGGTCTGAGATAGTAAGTTACACATGCCAACTTATAGGTGCAGGAACGAGTCCTAAAACCCGGAAGTGAGTCAGCATTTCACCACTTCCTGTTCCCTCGTCTCAGAGTCAATGGGTTTTTAAGCTCTGTGGTTGACACAAATGTAAGAGACAGATCACGTTTTGTTCTACGACATTAAATACATCAGCAGTGACCCCACTGGTGATTCTTGAAGAGTTGACGTGTCTGAAAAATGAAGGTTGTTAACGAGTGGCTGAATAGGACTACAGAAGTTGTCGAGGCCGTTGTACGTCATTACGCCGAACACGTAAACACTCCTCTAAGTTAGTTTGCCCTGTTCTGCTTTAAAGCAAGTCCCTGCCTGCTGCAAGCTGTTCAAACAACACTTCAACTTGTACAATTTAGAATCTGTATTTTTGAATATGGATCTTAAGTTGGCGTGACGTTGAAGTCGTGCGACCCAGCTGTACTCGGCTAGTTCCTTTATAGCATAACGTTAGCATTTTGCTTCTGGCCATTAGGTCTATGATTAGAAAATGATAAAAGTAGGGTCAACATGTGGAGATTATCCAGCTGAACAAAACGTGCATTTATCAAACAGGTTCGTTTTCCACAGATCTTATTTTTTACAATATTCCAAAATCCTATGGAGAAATTGCTTTTTTGTCGAGGGAACCCATGCGCAGCTTACTTCCGGGTCGGCCTCCAAAAATACGTCATCGCTGCAGCACTCTATTGTAAATATTTTTAATGTGTCCTGTCGGTCTCTAGGTTCTGGAACCACTTCCAGACAGAGCTACCAGTTTCCGCGCCAGACTGGGACGAGTTCCTGCAGCAGGCAGAGATGGGTTCGTCCTGTGAATTGATGTGAATATGACTTATTGTTGTGGTCTGGTATGACCAGTTGCTTATGGTAACTAATGATCGAAAGCTTTAGCAGGGCTTGTATCCGAGATAGTCAATTTGCCTTACTGAAGGACATTTCTTTCGTTCAGTAAGGCAAATTGAACGAAATTGGCATTTTTGCATACTTAATTTTAGCAGGTGATAGATAAACATTTAACTTAAATAAAAGTTGATTAGTGACGTAAACTTAGTGTACTTCGTCTGGAGACACTTTTACTTCTCCCCAAAATGATGTTTCTCTCACTGTAGCTTCAAAGCATGAAGAGAATACTGGGAAATGGAGTACATTCATTATGTGGTGACACTGGAACCTAGAAGGTCTGGATTACAATAATGCAATAATAATTCATAATTATTATTAGTTCAGACCCTGTTCCTCTTGTGTGTGTTTCCCTTTCTACTGCCTTTCAAATACAACACACTCTTTTCCAGGAGAGTTTTATTAATGTAATCATAGGGAGTGTTGCTCACTTACACAAACACTACAAAGAGGTCAACAAATGTGTGAAGGAACCACCTGCAAGTGACATGCTGACAAAGGGTAGAAATTAAGCTCTAAAGTAACATACATGTAATACCTTAAAGGTCACCTGTTATGCAAAATCCTCTTCTTCATGTCTCTTCTACATCAACATGTGTCCCCTCTTCTTCATGTCTCTTCTACATCAACATGTGTCCCCTCTTCTTCATGTCTCTTCTACATCAACATGTGTCCCCTCTTCTTCATGTCTCTTCTACATCAACATGTGTCCCCTCTTCTTCACGTCTCTTCTACATCAACATGTGTCCCCTCTTCTTCACGTCTCTTCTACATCAACATGTGTCCCCCTCTTCTACGTCTCTTCTACATCAAACATGTGTCCCCTCTTCTTCACGTCTCTTCTACATCAACATGTGTCCCCTTCTTCTTCATGTCTCTTCTACATCAACATGGTACCCTCTTCTTCACGTCTCTTCTACATCAACATGTGTCCCCTCTTCTTCACGTCTCTTCTACATCAACATGTGTCCCCTCTTCTTCATGTCTCTTCTACATACAACATGTGTCCCCTCTTCTTCATGTCTCTTCTACATCACATGTGTCCCCTCTTCTTCACGTCTCTTCTACATCAACAAGTGTCCCCTCTTCTTCAGTGTCTCTTCTACATCAACATGTGTCCCTCTTCTATGCTCTTCTACATCAACATGTGTCCCCTTTCTCACGTCTCCTTCTACATCAACATGTGTCCCCTCTTCTTCATGTCTCTCCTACATCAACATGTGTCCCTCCTTCTTCCATGTCTCTTCTACATCAACATGTGTCCCCTCTTCTTCATGTCTCTTCTACATCAACATGTGTCCCCTCTTCTTCATGTCTCTTCTACATCAACATGTGTCCCCTCTTCTTCCTGTCTCTTCTACATCCACATGTGTCCCCTCTTCTTCATGTCTCTTCTACATCAACATGTGTCCCCTCTTCTTCATGTCTCTTCTACATCAACATGTGTCCCCTCTTCTTCATGTCTCTTCTACATCAAACATTGTCCCACTCTTCTTCACGTCTCTTTCTAACATCAAACATGTTGTCCCCTCTTCTTTTTCACGTCTCTTTCTACATTCCACATGTGTCCCCTCTTCTTCACGTTCTCTTCTACATCAACATGTTGTCCCCTCTTCTTCACGGTCTCTTTATACATCAACATGTGTCCCCTCTTCTTCATGTCCTCTTCACATCAACATGTGTCCCCTCTTCTTCACGTCTCTTCTACATCAACATGTGTCCCCTCTTCTTCATGTCTCTTCTACATCAACATGTGTCCCTCTTCTTCACGTCTCTTCTACATCAACATGTGTCCCCTTCTTCATGTCTCTTCTACATCAACATGTGTCCCCTCTTCTTCACGTTCTCTTCTACATCACACATGTGTCCCCTCTTCTTCATGTCTCTTCTACATCAACATGGTCCCCTCTTCTTCACGTCTCTTCTACATCAACATGGTCCCCTCTTCTTCACGTCTCTTCTACATCAACATGTGTCCCTCTTTCTCACGTCTCTTCTACATCAACATGTGTCCCCTCTTCCTGTCTCTTCTACATCAACATGTGTCCCCTCTTCTTCATGTCTCTTCTACATCAACATGTGTCCCCTCTTCTTCATGTCTCTCCTACATCAACATGTGTCCCCTCTTCTTCACGTCTCTTCTACATCAACAAGTGTCCCCTCTTCTTCACGTCTCTTCTACATCAACATGTGTCCCCTCTTCTTCACGTCTCTTCTACATCAACATGTGTCCCCTCTTCTTCACGTCTCTTCTACATCAACATGTGTCCCCTCTTCTTCATGTCTCTCCTACATCAACATGTGTCCCCTCTTCTCCATGTCTCTTCTACATCACATGTGTCCCCTCTTCTTCATGTCTCTTCTACATCAACATGTGTCCCCTCTTCTTCATGTCTCTTCTACATCAACATGTGTCCCCTCTTCTTCATGTCTCTTCTACATCAACATGTGTCCCCTCTTCTTCATGTCTCTTCTACATCAACATTTGTCCCCTCTTCTTCATGTCTCTTCTACATCAACATGTGTCCCCTCTTCTTCTCGTCTCTTCTACATCAACATGTGTCCGCTCTTCTTCACGTCTCTTCTACATCAACATGTGTCCCTCTTCTTCATGTCTCTTCTACATCAACCATGTGTCCCCTCTTCTTCACGTCTCTTCTACATCAACATGTGTCCCCTCTTCTTCACGTCTCTTCTACATCAACATGGTGTCCCCTCTTCTTCATGTCTCTTCTACATCAACATGTGTCCCCTCTTCTTCATGTCTCTTCTACATCAACATGTGTCCCCTCTTCTTCATGTCTCTTCTACATCAACATGTGTCCCCTCTTCTTCATGTCTCTTCTACATCAACATGTGTCCCCTCTTCTCCATGTCTCTTCTACATCAACATGTGTCCCTCTCTTCATGTCTCTTCTACATCAACATGTGTCCCCTCTTCTTCATGTCTCTTCTACATCAACATGTGTCCCCTCTTCTTCACATCAACATGTGTCCCTCTTCTTCATGTCTCTTCTACATCAACATGTGTCCCCTCTTCTTCAGTCTCTTCTACATCAACAGTGTCCCCTTTTCTTCACGTCTCTTCTACATCAACATGTGTCCCCCTCTTCTTCACGTCTCTTCTACATCAACATGTTGTCCCCTCTTTCTTCACGTCTCTTCTACATCAACATGTGTCCCCTCTTCTTCACGTCTCTTTCTACATCAACATGTGTCCCCTCTTCTTCACGTCTCTTCTACATCACAAATGTGGTCCCCTCTTCTTCACGTCTCTTCTACATCAACATGTGTCCCCTCTTCTTCACGTCTCTTCTACATCAACATGTGTCCCCTCTTCTTCATGTCTCTTCTACATCAACATGTGTCCCCTCTTCCTTCATGTCTCTTCTACATCAACATTGTGTCCCCTCTTCTTCACGTCTCTTCTACATCAACAAGTGTCCCCTCTTCTTCAGTCTCTTCTACATCTAACATGTGTCCCCTCTCCCTCTTCTTCATGTCTCTTCTACCATCAAACATGTGTCCCCTCTTCTTCACGTCTCTTCTACATCAACATGTGTCCCCTCTTCTTCATGTCTCTCCTAGATCAACATGTGTCCCCTCTTCTCCATGTCTCTTCTACATCAACATGTGTCCCCTCTTCTTCATGTCTCTTCTACATCACATGTGTCCCCTCTTCTTCATGTCTCTTCTACATCAACATGTGTCCCCTCTTCTTCATGTCTCTTCTACATCAACATGTGTCCCCTCTTCTTCACGTCTCTTCTACATCAACAGTGTGTCCCCTCTTCTTCACGCTCTTCTACATCAACATGTGTCCCCTCTTCTTCATGTCTCTTCTACATCAACATGTGTCCCCTCTTCTTCATGTTTCTTCTACATCAACATGTGTCCCCTCTTCTTCACGTCTCTTCTACATCAAACATGTGTCCCCTCTTCTTCACGTTCTTTCTACATCAACATGTGTCCCCTCTTCTTCACGTCTCTTCTACATCAACATGTGTCCCCTCTTCTTCATGTCTCTTCTACATCAACATGTGTCCCCTCTCTTCATGTCTCTCCTACATCAACATGTGTCCCCTCTTCTTCACGTCTCTTCTACATCAACAGTGTCCCCTCTTCTTCACGTCTCTTTCTACATCAACATGTGTCCCCTCTTCTTCATGTCTCTTCTACATCAACATGTGTCCCCTCTTCTTCACGCCTCTTCTACATCAACATGTGTCCCCTCTTCTTCACGTCTCTCCTACATCAACATGTGTCCCCTCTTCTCCATGTCTCTTCTACATCAAACATGTGTCCCCTCTTCTTCATGTCTCTTCTACATCAACATGTGTCCCCTCTTCTTCATGTCTCTTCTACATCAACATGTGTCCCCTCTTCTTCATGTCTCTCTACATCAACATGTGTCCCCTCTTCTTCATGTCTCTTCTACATCAACATTTGTCCCCTCTTCTTCATGTCTCTTCTACATCAACATTTGTCCCCTCTTCTCACGTCTCTTCTACATCAACATGTCTCCCCTCTTCTTCATGTCTCTTCTATCATCAACATGTGTCCCCTCTTCTTCACGGTCTCTCTTCTACATCAACATGTGTCCCCTCTTTCTTCATGTCTCTTCTACATCAACATGTGTCCCCTCTTCTTCATGTCTCTTCTACATCAACATGTTGTCCCCCTCTCTTCATGTCTCTTCTCATCACATGTGTCCCCTCTTCTTCATGTCTCTTCTACATCAACATGTGTCCCCTCTTCTCCATGTTTCTTCTACATCAACATGTGTCCCCTCTTCTTCATGTCTCTTCTACATCAACATGTGTCCCCTCTTCTTCATGTCTCTTCTACATCAACATGTGTCCCCCTCTTCTTCATGTCTCTTCTACCATCAACATGTGTCCCCTCTTCTTCATGTCTCTTCTACATCAACATGTGTCCCCTCTTCTTCATGTCTCTTCTACATCAACATGTGTCCCCTCTTCTTCATGTCTCTTCTACATCAACATGTTGTCCCCTCTTCTTCATGTCTCTTCTTCACAACATGTGTCCCCTCTTCTTCATGTCTCTTCTACATCAACATGTGTCCCCTCTTCTTCATGTCTCTTCTACATCAACATGTGTCCCATCTTCTTCATGTCTCTTCTTCATCAACATGTGTCCCCTCTTCTTCATGTCTCTTCTACATCAACATGTGTCCCCTCTTCTTCATGTCTCTTCTTCATCAACATGTGTCCCCTCTTCTTCATGTCTCTTCTACATCAACATGTGTCCCCTCTCTCTTCATGTCTCTTCTACATCAACATGTGTCCCCTCTGTGGCAAGAGACTCTAAGTTTCAGGAAAAAAGATTCTCTCTCTTTTTGATCCATTTCTATAAAAAACCTGTCTGAAAATGAGGCTGATCAGATTTTGGGCCACTTTATGATGTCATAACGATGTTTTGTCTTGTTGTAAACCATTAGCCAATCAGGCAACCAAGGTAACCCCCCCCCCCTTATCACCTGAATCTCCTCCTAGAGCTCCATTGAGTTCTTTGTAACCAAATCTCTCTCAGAGGGGCGTGGGGAGGGGCTCCTTATTTTCATCTAAAGTAACAGACAGAGAATCAGCACTTTGGAAACAGGGCTGAAACAGAGGGGGATTATGGGTAATGCTGCAATGATGTGTTTGATGTTTGGAGCCAAACACTTCAGAGACATGTTTTGTATATATATGAGACCTATATTGATTAAAAACAGTATAATAGGGGACCTTTAAGTTGAATTGAAACACTATGTGAAACACGTCTGATTCCTAGTTAACATTGAAGAGCAAACGTGGAAAAAGGTTGGATAAAAAGCAGAGACTAAATGTCAGTGTGTGTGCTGTGTTCATGTATGTGTGATACATATTCTATCTATCTATCTAAAAACCCCAAAAAGTGCAATCATTGCTAATTAGTCCAATGTTGTCTTTTATATAATTACATGTATATACAATCAGGGGCATTCAACACGCTTTTGATTGGTTATCAGGGTGGTGTGTTGGTATCAATGAAGTATAAGTTTTGATAATGTTATAGGTATTTATAGTCCATATTTAATTAGCACTGTATGTGGAGACATGGAGTGTTTTTCTGAAAATATCCTGGTTCTGGTGAAGCATAGAAATCTTACCTGAAAATGAAAAAGTATCAATGTAATAATATTGATACTGCTGAAACAATTTCATAACATTCATCTGTTACTTAGTAATTATTCATCTATTATCTAATATATCATTCCAATAACTTATATAGACTCGTATTGCTCTATTCCACTTTTTTGTATTACTTTTAATATACTTTAATATTGTTTTAATATTGTCTGCTTATCTGTATTATTGTGTTGCATTGTTGGAGAAGCCTGTGACCTAAGATTGTCAACGTCATAATTACTCTGTTAGTTTGACAATAAAGAACCTTGAACCTTGTATTGATGTGAGTGTAAGAGTGAGGGTGAAGGATTACACTAAGGGTTTCTTTGTTAAGTATTAATCATGTCAACAATAATAATCAATTGATAACTAAACATATTTAACAAAGGAAGGAATAATATCTGACATACAAGTGTTTCTTACTGTAACTTTAAAGAGGCCTTATTGAGCTTTTTGGGCTGTAGTCCCAGTAGAGACTAAATACTGATATACACCTGAACATCAGCAGGAGAGGACTCTTTAAAGTAGAGACACTACATACTGATATACACCTGAGCATCAGCAGGAGAGGACTCTTTAAAGTAGAGACACTACATACTGATATACACCTGAACATCAGCAAGAGAGGACTCTTTAAAGTAGAGACACTACATACTGATATACACCTGAACATCAGCAGGAGAGGACTCTTTAAAGTAGAGACACTACATACTGATACACACCTGAACATCAGCAGGAGAGGACTCTTTAAAGTAGAGACTACATACTGATATACACCTGAACATCATCAGGAGAGGACTCTTTAAAGTAGAGACACTACATACTGATATACACCTGAACATCAGCAAGAGAGGACTCTTTAAAGTAGAGACACTACATACTGATATACACCTGAACATCAGCAGGAGAGGACTCTTTAAAGTAGAGGACACTACATACTGATACACACCCTGAACATCAGCAGGAGAGGACTCTTTAAGTAGAGACCACTACATACTGATATACACCTGAACATCAGCAGGAGAGGACTCTTTAAAGTAGAGACACTACATACTGATATACACCTGAACATCAGCAGGAGAGGACTCTTTAAAGTAGAGACACTACATACTGATATACACCTGAACATCAGCAGGAGAGGACTCTTTAAAGCAAGAGACACTACATACTGATATACACCTGAACATCAGCAGGAGAGGACTCTTTAAAGTAGAGACACTACATACTGATATACACCTGAACATCAGCAGGAGAGGACTCTTTAAAGTAGAGACCCTACATACTGATATACACCTGAACATCAGCAGGAGAGGACTCTTTAAAGTAGAGACACTAAATACTGATATACACCTGAACATCAAGCAGGAGAGGATCTTTAAGTAGAGACACTACATACTGATATACACCTTAACATCAGCAGAGAGGACTCTTTAAAGTAGAGGCACACTACATACTGATATAACACCTGAACATCAGCAGGAGAGGACTCTTTAAAGCAGAGACACTACATACTGATATACACCTGAACACTCAGCAGGAGAGGACTCTTTAAAGTAGAGACACTACATACTGATATACACCTGAACATCAGCAGGAGAGGGACTCTTTAAAGTAGTAGACACTACATTACTGATATACACCTGGAACATCAGCAGGAGAGGACTCTTTAAAGTAGATACACTACACACTGATATACACCTGAACATCAGCAGGAGAGGACTCTTTAAAGTAGAGACACTACATACTGATATACACCGAACATCAGCAGGAGAGGACTCTTAAAGTAGAGACTAAATACTGATATTACACCTGAACATCAGCAGGAGAGGACTCTTTAAAGTAGAGACACTACATACTGATATACACCTGAACATCAGCAGGAGAGGACTCTTTAAAGTAGAGACACTACATACTGATATACACCTGAACATCAGCAGGAGAGGACTCTTTAAAGTAGAGACACTACATACTGATATACACCTGAACATCAGCAGGAGAGGACTCTTTAAAGTAGAGACACTACATACTGATATACACCTGAACATCAGCAGGAGAGGACTCTTTAAAGTAGAGACACTACATACTGATATACACCTGAACATCAGCAGGAGAGGACTCTTTAAAGTAGAGACACTACATACTGATATACACCTGAACATCAGCAGGAGAGGACTCTTTAAAGTAGAGACACTACATACTGATATACACCTGAACATCAGCAGGAGAGGACTCTTTAAAGTAGAGACACTACATACTGATATACACCTGAACATCAGCAGGAGAGGACTCTTTAAAGTAGAGACACTACATACTGATATACACCTGAACATCAGCAGGAGAGGACTCTTTAAAGTAGAGACACTACATACTGATATACACCTGAACATCAGCAGGAGAGGACTCTTTAAAGTAGAGACACTACATACTGATATACACCTGAACATCAGCAGGAGAGGACTCTTTAAAGTAGATACACTACATACTGATATACACCTGAACATCAGCAGGAGAGGACTCTTTAAAGTAGAGACACTACATACTGATATACACCTGAACATCAGCAGGAGAGGACTCTTTAAAATAGAGACACTACATACTGATATGCAGCTGAACATCAGCAGGAGAGGACTCTTTAAAGTAGAGACACTACATACTGATATACAACTGAACATCAGCAGGAGAGGACTCTTTAAAGTAGAGACACTACACACTGATATACACCTGAACATCAGCAGGAGAGGACTCTTTAAAGTAGAGACACTACATACTGATATACACCTGAACATCAGCAGGAGAGGACTCTTTAAAGTAGAGACACTACATACTGATATACACCTGAAGATCAGCAGGAGAGGACTCTTTAAAGTAGAGACACTACATACTGATATACACCTGAACATCAGCAGGAGAGGACTCTTTAAAGTAGAGACACTACATACTGATATACACCTGAACATCAGCAGGAGAGGACTCTTTAAAGTAGAGACACTACATACTGATATACACCTGAACATCAGCAGGAGAGGACTCTTTAAAGTAGAGACACTACATACTGATATACACCTGAACATCAGCAGGAGAGGACTCTTTAAAGTAGAGACACTACATACTGATATACACCTGAACATCAGCAGGAGAGGGACTCTTTAAAGTAGAGACACTACATACTGATATACACCTGAACATCAGCAGGAGAGGACTCTTTAAAGTAGAGACACTACATACTGATATACACCTGAACATCAGCAGGAGAGGACTCTTTAAAGTAGAGACACTACATACTGATATACACCTGAACATCAGCAGGAGAGGACTCTTTAAAGTAGAGACACTACCTACTGATATACACCTGAACATCAGCAGGAGAGGACTCTTTAAAGTAGAGACACTACATACTGATATACACCTGAACATCAGCAGGAGAGGACTCTTTAAAGTAGAGACACTCCATACTGATATACACCTGAACATCAGCAAGAGAGGACTCTTTAAAGTAGAGACACCACATACTGATATACACCTGAACATCAGCAGGAGCGAGACTCTTTAAAGTAGAGACACTACATACTGATATACACCTGAACATCAGCAGGAGAGGACTCTTTAAAGTAGAGACACTACATACTGATATACACCTGAACATCAGCAGGAGAGGACTCTTTAAAGTAGATACACTACATACTGATATACACCTGAACATCAGCAGGAGAGGACTCTTTAAAGTAGAGACACTACATACTGATATACACCTGAACATCAGCAGGAGAGGACTCTTTAAAATAGAGACACTACATACTGATATACACCTGAACATCAGCAGGAGAGGACTCTTTAAAGTAGAGACACTACATACTGATATACACCTGAACATCAGCAGGAGAGGACTCTTTAAATAGAGACACTACATACTGATATACACCTGAACATCAGCAGGAGAGGACTCTTTAAAATAGAGATACTACATACTGATATACACCTGAACATTAGCAGGAGAGGACTCTTTAAAATAGAGACACTACATACTGATATACACCTGAACATCAGCAGGAGAGGACTCTTTAAAGTAGAGACACTACATACTGATATACACCGAACATCAGCAGGAGAGGACTCTTTAAAGTAGAGACACTACCTACTGATATACACCTGAACATCAGCAGGAGAGGACTCTTTAAAGTAGAGACACTACATACGGATATACACCTGAACATCAGCAGGAGAGGACTCTATAAAGTAGAGACACTACATACTGATATACACCTGAACATCAGCAGGAGAGGACTCTTTAAAGTAGAGACAGTACATACTGATATACACCTGAACATCAGCAGGAGAGGACTCTTTAAAGTAGAGGTCCACAGGGTCGTTTTTTTTTACATATAAGAAGGCAAATCATAAGTTAAACTCGCGTAGAAATAATGCTTTCATACAATGGACATTTAGCGTTTCTCTGCCTCTTTACATCACACTCACTGTAGTACCTTTGTTTTGCTCATGGTGTGAGTTGCAGATGTTTACCGCTGCTCAGAAACATTCTTCCTGTTCCTCTTGAGTGTTCATTTCCTGTTTTACTTCCTTTCAAAAACCACACACTCTGCCTGGAGCGTTTGCTTCTTCTCAGCATGGCGAGGGTGGTGCAGATGTTCCTGTGGGCCTGGATTATTAAACACTCAAGGGTGTGTTCGGACTCACTTCCAGAAAACACTTCAAAGAGGTTTGTTATTGAATGTTTGGAGGAACACAACAGGGCGCGGTCAACCGTCAATCCACCTGCACGTGACATGCTGTTCATGGTAGGCATCATTGGTATTTAATTATCATCTGTCTCACACGGATGACTAACTGACAGACGTGCAGTGATTAAATGAAGTCATCGACACCTCAAAGACAAAGTTAACCTCCATAAGGGTAGACAATTAAGCTCTAAATCAGTGGTGGAAAGTAACTAAGTACATTTAATCAACGGAGGTACTTGTACTTCACCCGGGCATTTTCATTTTGTACTACTGTGTACTCCACTACATTTTGGCAGCCAATTTTGCACTTTTTACTCCACCTAATTTATTCTACAGATTGATGTAAGTTACTTTATAAATTCAGCTTTTCAAATATGATGATTTGGTATAGATTTAAGTAAAAAGGGAGACCAAGCTTAGTGATGGAGTCGTGAGAGAAGGTTGGGATGGTCGTTACTTTCAAAATGCACCTGTTGTCAGAAAGAGATTACTACAACTGAGTTGTGAAAGCACTTTGATGGAGAAGTCATGTGATAAGTTCCTCATTATTGAACAATAACCCAGTAAATCCACAACATACATTATGATCATTTCACACTCAATGGTTGCCCGTTTTATTCTTTTGATGTTGTTGTTTTCCCAGTAGACTTGTGTCGTAAGTATAGATGTTATAATGGTTGGATGGGGGAAGCGTGTACAGTAGCAACATGGGAAAAGTGGCAATGTTAAGCATATTAAAAACAGACAGATCAGTGTGTGGTTTTGCACTAATGTCCCACAATGCAATCATGAAAGTGTTCTCAAAGCTGGTAAAGGTGCAGCTAGTTTGAAGTACTTTGTATACTGCAGAGCTTGTGGATTTACTCCAGGTGGAACTAAAGTCTGATTTAACACTTGATTAGATTGCACATCATTCATCCACATCTGTAAAGTAACTGAAGGTATTAAATACATGTAGTGGAGTAAAAGTACACCATCTACCTCTGAGATGTAGTGGAGTAGAAGTACAGAGTAGCATAACATGGAGATACTTGAGTGAAGACAAGTATCACATTGTAATTAAATACAGTACTTGAGTAAATCTACTTAGTTACTTCCAACCTCTGCTTGTTTTGGGGCCGTTTTTTAAATCCTGGACAAATTGAGAGTAAGTGAGAAGATGATATTATGTTATTTAGTTATTTAGCCTAAGCTTTATGGAGCTAAATAAGTGTCTGATTGAGAGGAAGCTGCTTTATATTCTCTGTGTATCAGACGTGGGACGAGGGTCTTGCCATCACTGCAGCAGCGTGGGCGAGGAACTGTTTGTTTGAACACAACGTAGACCTCAAAGATGTCCGCCGTATGCATGCTACCTTCTCCTCTGTGGGAGAAAACCTCTGGGCTGGATCCCCCGCGTCACATTTCAACGTGAAGAGTGCAATCAAAAGTTGGGTGGATGAAGTACACAAATACAACTTTCATCAAAACAGCTGCTCAGGCGTCTGTGGCCACTACACACAGGTATATTCAATATATATATTATAGTGGTATAATGTACTGTACTTAAATACAACATGTAGGTACTTTGTTACTTTATATTACATATTTAGGTACTAGTTACTTTGCAGATGTAGGTAATAATAGAAAATATAAATCCACACACAATATTATATATTATTATAGGCTACCCAGTAGTGTGTAAAGTAATTTAAATAAACCCCACCTTTATTAAGTGCAACATTTAAGGGAAGAACAAATGAATGCACAAATAATTTGTATAAAATCAATCAAATAATTAAAAGATAACTGGTGCTTAAAATGGACCAATCTGCACAATGACTACTTTTACTTTTGGTACTTTAAGTATATTTTGATGAGAATACTTTTGTATTTTTACTTAAGTAACATTTTGAACACATACTTTTATTTATAACAGAGTATTCCTACACTCTGGTACTTCTACTTCTACTCAAGTACAAGATCTGAGTACTTCTACTTTTACTCAAGTACAAGATCTGAGTACTTCTCCCACCTCTACTGGCTGCTATCTCTTATTTAGACTATTCAAATACTGTAACACAATCTTTAAAAACTGTGCAATATATACTTTTATTTTCACTGTCCGGCTGCTATCACACTATTTCTACATGCTACACTTATTTTAATAATACTGTTACTTCACCTTCTCCCATATTGTATGCATGCCTCTCTAACAAATACATGTCCCCTCTTTAGGACTAATGAAGTATTGTGATGTGCACACTTCTGTCGAAACAAAGATCGTTCCTTTTGGGGAAATGTTTTTCAAGAGATCTCATGAGGCAACAAGCAAAGAGGAACTGATCGTGATGTTTTTATATTTAGTCACACATTTGAACCCTTTGCTCGGATGTCCTTCAGGTTGTGTGGGCGAGCAGCTACAAGGTTGGCTGTGCCGTGCAGCTGTGCCCGAACGGAGTCGAACGCACAAGCTTTGCTTCTAGAGAGGGGGCTATCTTTGTGTGCAACTATGCCACTGCGTAAGTACACACAGACCTACCGTTGAAATCACTCCAACAGTGGTATTTATAAAGAGAAACCCCTATCCTGTAGTGTATGTGTGCATGTAAATGGTCTACTAACGCCAAAATCCCAACATTTCCGGAACATAGCAACATCACTATGTAACACTCGTGCTTCAACATATTGTGCGTGATGGGCTAAGGGGCGGGACATCTCTAAGAGGTTGACCAATCACAACAGAGCCGGTCAGCTAACCAATCAGAGCAGACGGGGCTCTGGTTTCAGACAGAGGGTGAAAAGAGGTGCTGCAGCACAGACAGTATGAGAAAAATAAAGAGCTTTTTGAACATTAAAGCATGGAGACACTACATACTGATATACACCTGAACATCAGCAGGAGAGGACTCTTTAAAGTAGAGACACTACATACTGATAAACACCTGAACATCAGCAGGAGAGGACTCTTTAAAGTAGAGACACTACATACTGATATACACCTGAACATCAGCAGGAGAGGACTCTTTAAAGTAGAGACACTACATACTGATACACACCTGAACATCAGCAGGAGAGGACTCTTTAAAGTAGAGACACTACATACTGATATACACCTGAACATGAGCAGGAGAGGACTCTTTAAAGTATACGTCCTCTTGTTAATCATAATCTATACAAATTGTTTTTTCAACTTGGGTATTTTCCTTCATACCTCTCAACATTGCTCTCAGGGTGTTTGAGGATGTGGTTAAGCATCCGCTCTGGTGCCCTGTTTACAAAGGAAGGTGTCAACCACTTGCTGAAGCAGTGACTTGTTTTTAAAAGAGTCTATTTGTCGATCATTTGTAAAGTTTTAAGGATGAACCAATGGGCTCGAGACTGAGAGCTCATTACAGAAATCAGAAAGTATTGAGAGATGGACTAAATGATTTTGATCTTTTCATGGGAACATTGTACATTTCTAGACGTATCATTAATGTATATTGTAATTAGTTTATGTTAAGTGTCTTGGCCCCTATTCTGAAGCTTTGTAGAGTTTATCAGGCTGTCACATTTCACACCTCACCATTGTGTCTCATCTGTGCAGGGGTAATTTTAACGGGAGGAAACCCTATAGTCCAGGGTCCAGCTGCTCGGGATGTAATGGCACCTGTGTGGACAATCTCTGCCGTAAGTATCCACGTTTAGTGATGCAAAAAGTACTTAATATTCTCCTTTTGAATTAGGTTTTTAGTAACAGATCACCAACAAATGTGTACCTTTTTATAGTATATATACGGAGTGAATGTATATACCCGGGGTGTTTCTCAATGTCGAGTACGCTTGCTTGGTAGCACATGTCTTCCGAGTCACTTGCTTCAGAAGCGAGGCAAGAATACTTCCTGGCATTCGGAAAACTGTGGGTGTTTCTCAATGTCGAGGAAGGCTGCTCCAGAGCCACTATTTCAAGCATACTACGTAATCGAGTGCCGTCGAAGTACTGTTCGAATCCAATGTCCAGCATAGGCCTACTTGGATTTCTACCGAGCCCGGCGTACTTCGTTTGGAGAAATTTCGAGGCTGCACATGTGTAGACTCCGCGGTCTTAAAATCCCCACAATGCTTTGCGCACGGACCAATTTCCCCAATCTGTGGCGGAAAATGTGAGGCGGGGCCTCTCATATGACGCACACCTGCACACTTGCTGCACATTATCCCGCTTATTACATGGCCACATTCAGGGGCGGTTCTAGGGGGGCCAGTGCCCCCCTAACACTGACTTTGGACCCCCCCTGTGGCCCCCCTAAAAATGAAAAAAAACGAAACGATTTATTGGCTGACGGAATAGGCGGAAGTAACGATATTTGTCATTCTAGTTGGACCCATTAGAGCAGGGGTCTCCAACACGTCGATCACGAGCTACCGGTATCTCGCAAGCCCTCAATAGCCCCCACTTTACAAATATGTTTTTTTTTTTTAACGCAAGCCGTCATCGCCACGGAGGAGCACACAGCCTCTGAGAGCACACCTTTATCTATTTAATGTGTTGTACAAAATAAAGAAATCATTCCAATGTGTAGGCTACTATAGGACAGTACAAAAAAAACTATTTGAAAGGGGAGTGATTAGTAAAATATGCATAAATAAAAAGAAAGAATACTATAGGTAACATAACATAAGAATGAACAAGTTTAAATGATTTGTTATTGGTTGTGATCATATTCTAAAGATTTTTTGATTATTGAAAAGTATACAGCTCCCTTTCATCTGAGTGTTGAGAGTCGTTGCTTGCTTTAAAAGCAGCACAATTCATGATGTCAAACCTTGGAAAGTATCTAGATATCCCTGCCCTAATGCCAAAGTAACTGGCAACTGAATATGTGTCGCTGTTTGATGTCTATGTCTGGACCGCTATATAGTTGTTTATTTCTGGCCCCTCTTCTAAAGCTTCCTATAGCTCATTAGGATGTCCCATTTCACGTGTCTCCATTGTCTGTTTTATTGATTAATAATAATCATATTTAATATGTGCTCTCAGGTTACAGATGGACCCCAGATTGGGATCCGGCTACTTCTAACAGCGACTACGTTCCCGTTTTAATCGTCCGCCCTCTTGCACTCGTCGTCACCTTCATCGCTGCATTCGCTGTGCACCACTTCTATCCAAATGTCTTCTTCTACGAGTAAAACCACTGTGGTGTTCATGGTCTTATTTATTAAAGGGCTCAGATCGGGGGTGTCAAATGTACGGCGGTTACTTTGCAAAGTGTAAAAAAGGTGGGAGAAGTACTCAGATCTTGTACTTGAGTAAAAGTAGAAGTACTCAGATCTTGTACTTGAGTAAAAGTAGAAGTACTCAGATCTTGTACTTGAGTAAAAGTAGAAGTACTCAGATCTTGTACTTGAGTAAAAGTAGAAGTACTCAGATCTTGTACTTGAGTCAAAGTAGAAGTACTCAGATCTTGTACTTGAGTCAAAGTAGAAGTACCAGAGTGTAGGAATACTCTGTTACAGTAAAAGTCCTGCATTCAAAATGTTCCTCAAGTAAAAGTAGGAAAGTATTCTCATCAAAATATAGTGAAAGTAAAAGCAGTCATTGTGCAGATTGGTCCATTTCAGAATAATATATATGATATGTTTTATAATGATTGATCATTAAAGTGTTCTCAAAGCTGGTAAAGGTGCAGCTAGTTTGAATGACTTTGTATACTGCAGGGTAGCTTGTGGATTTACTCCAGGTGGAACTAAAGTCTGATTTAACACTTGATTATATTTCACATCATTCATCCACATCTGTAAAGTAACTAAAGGTATTCAATACATGTAGTGGAGGAAAAGTACAAAGTAGCATACAATGGAAATACCCAACTGAAAGTACCTAAACATTTTACTTAAGTACAGTACTTGAGTAAATCTACGTAGTTACTTTACACCTCTGAAAAGGTGGGATATCTACCCCTTCTTCCCTAACAGTTCCCACTCAAGTTTGCATGGTTCAGGATTGATACACAGATGTGGAAATGAATGTAAAAAGTTCTAGATCTTGTTGTTTTGATCATAAAGTTAAATACTATATAGTGTTCAGTTCCAGATATCGATGACTACATGTTTTTGTAGATACACTGAGTAATGAGTAAATGATAATCAGACGTATTAAACTGTTGAAATTCAACTTATTTAGTTATTATAGGTTTTCATGCTATGATTTTACTGCTTATGTGGCCACTTTAGATCAAATTTGGCGGCACAGGGTCCTTGAAATAAGTTAAACACCCTTGACTTAGTTGAAGATGGAGCTAATTTACACCGTGTTTTTCTATATTCAAGCTTTTAAGACTTGTGATATAATTGTGAATGCATTTAACCTGCTTACCTCTTTAAAAGGGACACTGCTTGCCATAGATTTCATCCATCAGACTCGCATGTTTTGGAGGGAAACTAAAGTAAACAGCCAAATAACTCCTGTTGGTGGATCGAGCTGAAGGAATTTGTATAATCGTGATATTTATGACCGTATTTCCTTATGTTCGCACCACCATACACCGAAGCAAATCCCTTGTATGTGTAAACCATAGACTGTATATATAAAAGTGTAAACGCAGTAACAATAAACCCGATTCTGATTAAAAACATGTCTTTATTTTTACATTTCCATCAGTTTCAATCTGCCTGAACACACATAGGGAAGTAGAGCAGTACGTTTTTTACACCTATACAAAACCAGGAACTGTATGAGAAAGAAAAAAGGAAATGTTTGCTCTCACACATCTCTCTCTTCGACTGAGAATTGGTCTCGATTAGTAATACGAACAGGAAATCCTTATTACAAAAGTAGCTCGAAATATTTCTCGGTATTTAGAGTCGTTCAGAAACGTCCATTGATCCAAACACACACACACTTTGTGACTCCTTGCTGTGTGAGTGTGTGGTTAGCGTTTCTTTTTTGTTTTGCTCCTTTGCTTTTTGTTCATGTTGCCACTGGGGGGGGGCGCTGGGTTCACTGGTGGAGCCCCCAGTCTCTTAGTTTTGGCTTTTTTCACTTTCTCCTTTAAGGCCTCGATGTCCAGCTTTCCTTCTGTAGAAACTGTGGCAAAAACAAAGGAGAGGTTAGCAGGTGGCAAAGTGTGTTATATGTAAGGGATAATGTGCAGCGACGCGGTCATTATGGGGAAAAGAACACCGACAGGCTGATCAGGAGCCCGACGCGAAGCGGAGCGATCTAGATCGGCATGAAGGTGTTCTTTTCCCCATAATGACCAAGTCGCTGCACATTATCCCGCTTATTACACGGCCACATTCTCAACAAAGTAACGTTATGACTCCCAATATTAATTGAAATGCTTTTATGGATTTAGAAAATTATTTTATTGATTTAAAAAACAGTTGTATGTATTTAAATTGACATGCATCCGCTAAGAAAAGTAGTCCGTTGTTACTGTTTGAACTAACGTAGCAACGGCAGGAACTGCTTCGATAGCGTTTTTGAGGAGCTTTTTGATTACAGATTTGAAAACATCGCTGCTTGCTTTAAAAGTAGCACAATTCATGATGTCAAACCTTGGAAAGTATCTAGATATCCCTGCCCTAATGCCAAAGGACCTGGCAACTGAATATGTGTCGCCGTTTGATGTCTATGTCTGGACCGCTGCGTAAAAAGGAGGGTTTCTGCCCCGTTACTTCTGCGCTGATTTTCATGTCCCAGTTCGAAAAGCAAACTGCATGCAGTTTGCTTTTCGGCCCAACGGTATAGTTAAATCGACCGGACTTCTTTCTGAAGATGTGAGCGTCCTTAACAACGGTCAATAAGTCCTTGACAGCGGTCTGTCTGTTCGGTATTAACAACGTGTCACGTGTTCTGAATTGACCAATCAGAATCGAGTATTCAACTAAGCCATGTAATAAATCGTGATAAAGGTCACCTATTATCCACTTCTTCATGTATTTTCTACATCAACATGTGTCCCCTCTTCTTCACGTCTCTTCTACATCAACATGTGTCCCCTCTTCTTCACGTCTCTTCTACATCAACACGTGTCCCCTCTTCTTCATGTCTCTTCTACATCAACACGTGTCCCCTCTTCTTCATGTCTCTTCTACATCAACACGTGTCCCCTCTTCTTCATGTCTCTTCTACATCAACACGTGTCCCCTCTTCTTCATGTCTCTTCTACATCAACACGTGTCCCCTCTTCTTCATGTCTCTTCTTCATCAACACGTGTCCCCTCTTCTTCATGTCTCTTCTACATCAACACGTGTCCCCTCTTCTTCATGTCTCTTCTACATCAACACGTGTCCCCTCTTCTTCATGTCTCTTCTACATCAACATGTGTCCCCTCTTCTTCATGTCTCTTCTACATCAACACGTGTCCCCTCTTCTTCATGTCTCTTCTACATCAACACGTGTCCCCTCTTCTTCATGTCTCTTCTACATCAACATGTGTCCCCTCTTCTTCATGTCTCTTCTACATCAACATGTGTCCCCTCTTCTTCATGTCTCTTCTACATCAACATGTGTCCCCTCTTCTTCATGTCTCTTCTACATCAACATGTGTCCCCTCTTCTTTATGTCTCTTCTACATCAACATGTGTCCCCTCTTCTTTATGTCTCTTCTACATCAACATGTGTCCCCTCTTCTTCACGTCTCTTCTACATCAACATGTGTCCCCTCTTCTTCATGTCTCTTCTACATCAACATGTGTCCCCTCTTCTTTATGTCTCTTCTACATCAACATGTGTCCCCTCTTCCTCATGTCTCTTCTACATCAACATGTGTCCCCTCTTCTTCATGTCTCTTCTACATCAACATGTGTCCCCTCTTCCTCATGTCTCTTCTACATCAACATGTGTCCCCTCTTCTTCACGTCTCTTCTTCATCAACATGTGTCCCCTCTTCTTCATGTCTCTTCTACATCAACATGTGTCCCCTCTTCTTCATGTCTCTTCTACATCAACATGTGTCCCCTCTTCTTCATGTCTCTTCTACATCAACATGTGTCCCCTCTTCTTCATGTCTCTTCTACATCAACATGTGTCCCCTCTTCTTCATGTCTCTTCTACATCAACATGTGTCCCCTCTTCTTCATGTCTCTTCTACATCAACATGTGTCCCCTCTTCTTCATGTCTCTTCTACATCAACATGTGTCCCCTCTTCTTCATGTCTCTTCTACATCAACATGTGTCCCCTCTGTGGAAAGAGACTCTGAAAGTTTCAGGAACAAAGATTCTCTCTCTTTTTGATCCATTTCTATAAAAACCTGTCTGAAAATGAGCTGATCAGATTTTGGCCACTTGATGATGTCATAACGATGTTTTGTCTTGTGTAACCATTAGCCAATCAGCAACCAAGGTACCCCCCCCCCCCCTTATCACCTGAATCTCCTCCTAGAGCACCATTGAGTTCTTTGTAACCAAACCTCTCTCAGAGGGGCGTGGCCAGCAGCAGCTCATTAGCATTTAAAGCTACAGACACAGAATCAGCACTTTTGAAACAGGGCTGAAACAGAGGGGATTATGGGATGCTGCAATGATCTGTTTGGTGTTTTAAAACACTTAAGAGACATGTTTTGTATATATCTGAGACCTATAATATATTGTTGAAAAACAGTATACTAGGGGACCTTTAACTCAGTAACTAAATGCTCTTTATGAAACCACATAGTAAGAGAGATGTCCCGTCCCTTAGCCTATGATGTACAATGAGCGCTAACCAATAGAGGCGTGAGTGTTGTATAGTGGTGGATTTTAGCCTTTACAGACCATTTACATGCACTAAAACCTATATAACACTACAGGAAAGGGAAAACCCACAACAAGCAGAATAGCACCTCTTTAAAAACGTCTAGAGACGGGGTGGTAAGGACGACCTCATTGTAGGGCTGTGCAATTAATCGTATTTTAATCGCGATTATGGCTTGCGACGATTATGAAAACAGCATAATTGACTAAATACGATTATTTTGCTGGGTGCGCTTTCGCCCCTCCCTAAAAGCCCACTCGGCCACGTGGGAGTGACATGTGTTGTGAGTGTTCAGCGCGAGCGAAGATGTCAGAACAAGAGCAGCAACTCGTTAAAAAGAAGGGTACAACTATTTCCACTATTTGTAAGTACTTTGCCTTTACATTTCACATCGCTAAAGATATGTGCCCAGTTAGCACTGTTAGCAACCAGGGCTTTAAGCAACTTGTCAACACGTTGGACAAGCGTTACGCGATGCCGTCTCGGTATTATTTCAGCAGGTCTGCGCTACCTGCGCTATGTGACAAATGCCGTGACTACTTGGCCACCACAACAGACCTATGGTCTAGCCCAGGGGTGCCCAACCAGTCGATCGCGAGATGTGTCTAAAAATAGAACAACAATATTCTGTTTTATCGTTAATGTCCTGTAACATAATCTTCCTGTGCCAGAATAATGCACTTGAACGCATCAAAGCTTTGTGATTGGCCGGCGTCACCCCATGTGTCGGGGCGTGGCTGAGGGTCTTCAGTACAGGTGGCAATATCGTCCCCTGCCTGCGCTCATCTCTGAAACCAGACCATGTAAACAGGCTGGTGTTTCTTGAAAAGCATCTTTAAGAGATGACATGAGCAGCCCTACCAGCATTTGCCATGGTGGCCTAAACATTTTTATTTGGTCTTAAATTGTGGTTCAATATTTATTTCCTGTTACTTCTGGACCATGACGGTTGGCCAGCCTTCAACGTTTAACTGAGTGGAATATGTTGAATATGTTTTACCAAAATGTTGGCTATATGTTAAGGAGTGTTCAGTAGGTTGTGACAGTGCACTGCAACATGTTTGATTTCATTTATTTTGGTCTAATTCATTTTTATTTATCATATTAATAATATATGTTTAGTATGGTTTTGGAAGTGTGCTCCAACACATTTATTGATCTTGTTTATTGGTAAAATATTATTTGTTTTAAAGCTCAATAAATGGTCAATGAATAATCGTCAAAATAATCGTGATATCAATTATTGACCCAAATAATCGTGATTATGATTTTTGCCATAATCGCACAGCCCTACCTCATTGTGTATCCTGATGTCTGGATATAATAAGAATATACAATAAGATGTGTTCCTACCTTTAGCTGATTTCTTCATCAAGGGCTTCTCTTTAGGAGGAATGAAAGCCTTGTTACGCTCTTCCTGCTTCTTGGTCAGCGCCTCGGCTTGTTTCACCTGAGAAAGAGAAATAAAGACAGTCAGGTAAGGATTGTTTAACTACATCACGCTAATTAAGATGCTCCTCCACCAGCAGGAGGTGAATCCACTCACCTTGACCTCCTCCATCTTCTTCCTCTTCTTCACACTTTCACGCAGGAAGAACTCTCCGGTGGCCAGCTCCTTGTCGACCTACAGGAAATCAATGTTAAAGTAAAGAGTCTCAATAACAGGGTTTAAACAGGGAGAACGTTCCTCTTTTTCACGTCCGGTTATATAAAGTAAGATCCAAAAGATCATTAACATGCCGGCTTTTTATGTAGTTATTTATAACATGTCATTTTAAATGATCACGAGTGATACTACTACTACTGCTACTACAACTAATACAACTACCACTACCATCACCACTACTACTACTGCTACTACAACTAATACAACTACCACTACCATCACCACTACTACTACTACTACTACTACAACCACTACTACTACTACTACTACTACTGCTACTACTACAACCACTACTACTACTACTACTACTACTGCTACTACAACTAATACAACTACCACTACCATCACCACTACTACTACTGCTACTACTACAACCACTACTACTACTACTACTACTACTGCTACTACTACAACCACTACTACTACTACTACTACTGCTACTACAACTAATACAACTACCATCACCATCACTACTACTACTACTGCTGCTACTACTACAACAACTAATACAACTACCACTACCATCACTACTACTACCACCACTACTACTACTACTACTACTACTACCGCTACAACTACTGCTGCTACAACTAATACTACTACTACCACCACCACTACTACTACCACAACAAATACTACCACCACTACTACTACTACTACCGCTACTACAAATACTACTACTACCACCACCGCTACTACTACTACTACTGCTACAACAACTAATACAACTACCACTACTGCTGCTACAACTAATACTACTACAAATACTACTACTACCACCACTACTACCACTACCACTAATACTACTACTACTACTACTACTACTACCACCACCACTACTACTACTACTACTACCACCACCACCACTACTACTACTACTACTACTACTACTACCACCACCACTACTACTACTACTACTACCACAACAAATACTACTACTACTACCACCACTACTACTACTACTACCGCTACTACAAATACTACTACTACCACCACTACTACTACTACACCACCACCACTACTACTACTACCACCACCACTACTACCGCTACTACAAATACTACTACCACCACTACTACTACTACTACCGCTACTACAAATACTACTACTACTACCACAACAAATACTACTACTACTACCACCACTACTACTACTACTACCGCTACTAAATACTATAACCAACCACTACTATACTACTACAAATAATAAATAACCAAACAAATACTACTACCACCAACAACTTACTACTACCACTACTACTACTACTACCAAATACTACTACTACTACCACAACAAATACTACTACTACTACCACCACTACTACTACTACTACCACACTACTACTACTACTACAAATACTACTACTACCACCACCACCACTACTACCACTACTACTACTACTACTACTACTACCACCACCACCACTACTACAAATACTACTACCACCACCACACCACCACCACCACTACTACTACTACTACTACTACCGCTACTACAAATACTACTACTACCACCACCACTACTACTACCACCACTACTACTACCACTACTACTACTACTACTACTACTACCACCACCACCACTACTACAAATACTACTACACCACCACCACCACCACCACCACTACTACTACTACTACTACAAATACTACTACTACCACCACCACTACTACTACTACTACCACTACTACTACTACTACTGCAAATACTACTACTACTACACCACCACCACTACTACAAATACTACTACCACCACCACTACTACTACCACTACTGCAAATACTACTACTACTACTATCACTACTACTACTAAAACAACTACTACTACTACTACTACTAAAACAACTACTACTACTACTACCACTACTGTTGTGGAATATTTTCCAAGGCCCATAACTTTGACCCAGTGTATCAGTTCAAACTGTCCTGACTGAGCACAGGCACCTGTAACCTTGGCTGCTGTGCTCTCAGTGTTTTGTCTCCCTGTTCCTGCCTGTTGGCGTCAGCTCATAGAGGTGTTATTATTCTATCTTGTTATGCAGCATGTTGATGATTCTCTCTGTACTAGCTAAATACATGGGTCTGGGGTAGAGTTCTTCAGAATTGACGTGGCAACTCTACCGTGAAGTCAGAACCTCTGACTCTTGGACTTGTGATGTGAATCCTCCGGCCGTAACTCCAAATAAACCATCATGTGTTTGACATCAAAGCTACTGCTCTTCCCGTATCTCCTTCCTGAGTCGGTGACTCCCACTGCATAGCTACACAGAAGTTTCCTCTACAACTACTACTACCAACAAATACTACTACCACCACCACCACCACCACCACCACTACTACTAAAACAACTACTACTACCCCTTGGATTAATAAAGCACTTGATTGAAGAGATATATTAAACAACAATAATATGAATAAATAGCTATAATAAGTTAGCTGCCTTAATGTAGCTTTTTACATGTATTTCTAAATAATAACAATGTGGTTCTTATCCCAACACAAATGAGCATAAGTGTGATAAGCTATGTAATAATAGATACAGAAATGTGCATGTTTCCCCCTGATCATCTGAGCAGCGCCTCCTCACCGTGTTCTCGGGCTGCGCGGGGGGGAATGGTGTGTATTCTTTCTTCACGCTCTTCTTCTTGGGTTCCCGGCGTTTGGCCAGGTTTTTGTGGCGGAATTTGGGCAGGAAACGTTCCCAACTCTGAGAGCGCAGGTCGGTGTCTTTGGACAACTCGCGTTTGATCATCAGAGTCTGAAGGGTCCCAGAAAAATGGAAATGGGGTAAAAGTCAGTCATGTTGAGCAGTACATAAGGCTTAGTGTTGTAACGCAGCAGAAACACAACACTAATGTCCTGTCTGTTAATTACATACTTTATACATCAGCCATATATATACACACTATATTTAGAACTAGGGCTGCACGATATTGGAAAAAACTCACATTGCGATACAATAAAATACAGGAATTGAAGAAAAGACAGTTTTTTTTTGTCCGCAAACCATCCTTTCTTGAACTTTAATGAAATACAATTGGTATTTTTATTAACAATATTTAACCGGATGAAGGATTTTAGTCATGAGGCGCGTTCACACCGCAGTACTTTTCCCACTTTAGTTCCGATATGGTTCCGAAATGTTGCGTTCACACCAAAAAGAGCCGGAACTAAAATTAGTTCATGAAAACCTTTTCACCCCTTTTTCCGTCCCTGCTAGAGAGCAGGGACTTTCGTGGGAGAAAAAGGTTCCTATGTCTGATTGGCTGGGCGGATTGCAAACCACGCCCCGTAAAACTCCCAAATAGTTTTGTGAAGCCGCCATTTAATTATCCTCGCATTAGCATTATTAGCATTAGCATTAGCCCAGCGCAGAAACGCAGAGAGTCTAACCTATGGCAACACAAAATAAAACATGGGAGCGGTGGAGATGAGGAGGTGTCGGCGTTCTGGCGATTTACTCGGAAGGCTTCAGTAGAAGCTGCTGGGACTCCCAGCAGCTTCTACTGAAGCCAGTCCCCAACTCCGGGGACTTTCGGCCGGGGACTCCGGGTGGCAGTATACGCCGTGAAGTGGTTTGCGGCCTGCCAGTAAACCCAAAGCAGAAGAAGAAGAAGAAGTGACGTCAGCGGCTTCATTTGCCTAATCCTCCCTCAGGGACTTATTCCGGTGTGAACGCTATGTAGTCGTTATGAAGATCAGTACCAGTCTTTCTGCTTTCTATCTCAGGCTCTTTTTCTACAAGTTCAACTGGTCTGTCGTCTGCCAATTAATGTTAGAAAAACACCATATACTTAAATCTTAAAAAGCTTGAGCAACTGAACGTTAAAACAGAAGACGCATCCCCACCCGTGACTTGATCTTTGGAAACAGTGGAGGATTATCCACAGTAAAGTGTCTTTGAGCAGTCTCACGCACACTGGCTGCCCCAGGGTTTTGTTAGATAATGATATCATAATTATTATTAATCTTGTGACTAGTCCATGTTCAGATTGAGTGTTGAGTAGGGTATCGTTTGAATTTCCACGATTCTGATTCCGATGTCGATTCTACTTTTCGATTCCGGTTCTTAACGGTTCTCAATTCCGATTCTTTGAGGGGCAGGGTGAAACAATTATAAATGGCTTCTTCCACCAAAAAAAGTACATTTATTCGAGAAACTTTCACACAGGTTAGTTTACAGTAATATTCACATTAATCAGTCTGTTTATATTCACTGCTATGTAACTGTAACCTGAGAACCACTGAAGCTACAACAGTCCAACTTTTAAAGGACAGTTCTTGTTGAAAAAAACAAGCAGATCTGCCTCTCAGGCATACCTGGAAGAAATGTTTGAACATTTTAAAGTAAAATGCTTCAATCTGGTGCACTTTAAGCAGAATTACTAGAGACTAGATCTAGGGGGTACAACTCTAAACACCCATTTGAAAAAGATCGGTTTACATTTTAATAATTAAATAAGTATGTGAACATAACCAGTAACCTACCATAGCCAATAACCAATACATGTAACGTATTTTATTTATGCATATTTTTTTATCTCCAGTTTAAAACGATATGTCTGGTGTACTGTCCTATAGTATACATTGGAATGATTTCAAACCTGTTTTATCCCAATAATTATAAAGGAGTGCCTTGGAAATATGTGTTTACATAAATTGTGATCAAAACGTTTGAGACCCACTGAGACAACTTAGACTAAAGTGAACTATCTAAACCCTCAGAGTCCTTTACCTCACTGAGCTGTAGTTATCAGCCTCTCAGTCTGACTGGAGAGGACTCTCCCTCCACATCATTGTAGAAACATCTTCTTCTTCCGTTAGAGCAGCTAGCACCAGATGCTAATAACAACAGCGCCCTCCCTTTCTCCCTCGCTCACTCGCACTTTGGCTGTCAGCTGCGGTTGCCAGATAAGCCAACATCCCCCATTTTCATCACTTACAGCGCCCATCGTACAGGGCAAATGAAAAGTGTAACCGGGATGAAAAGGGTGTTACATTTACTTAATTATGAATATTGTTACATCAAGGCCGAAAATTAGGATGAGCCCCAACGGTCAAAACATTTTGTTCCCCTCCCAGAGCTGTCAGCGCGGCGCCTCCACAGATCTGGCGCCCTAGGCGAACATCTATAACGCCAGTGCGACGGGCCGGCCCTGGTCTCAGGTTACGCTGTAGGAAGTGTAGATACAACGCTACATTTCCCGCCCCGCCGCAGTCATACGGTAGGCTACGGAGAGCGGCGAGAAACATTTCCTCAGGCATCGAAAAGCGGAACCGAAATTCACATTTCTAAATGATGCCGTTGGAATCGAAATGTTGGAACCGGTTCTCGGTACCCAACCCTAGTGTTGTCTGATCTCAGCCGCTCGTTCAGTATCGGTTCCCAAGACTAGGAACATGACCAACTGATGGTTATTTTTACAACAAAACTCACCTTTTCAAACTGGCTTTTAATGTGAGACGAATGCTGTTTCTTGTGCTAAATATTGTTTTATTAGCTCCATTTTGGTGTATTTATTTGTACCACTGTAAAGGGTCTTTGAGCAGTCACACAAAATGGCTGCTTCAGGGTTTTGTTAGATAACGATACATTTCAAATCTTGTAACTAGTAGAAATATGGAGTCTATGTTCACATTGAGTGATGTTGTGATGCATGCCCTCAGCTCCAGGTCGAGCCAGCCTTGGCAATCGAACCCAGAGAGATTTATGTCAGTCAGGAGATCGAGAACAAGGATGGAAAATATCTTCATCGGGCATGCATCACATATCTGAATATATGCAGGTTTCTCCCGGACGTTTGGACTCACCTTGATGTTGTAGATGGGGTGAATGTTCTTCATTGTGTCCATCACCACTTTGCGTACCTGAACAAAAGAGATGGAGACATGCATCGATTATCTAAAGGTTATCCATCCTCTGCTCTCTGTGTGATAATTAAAAAGGCAAGGCAAATAAACAACAACATTAAAAGCATTAAGATATATTGTGCAACAGGAACATAAGTGGCATTAAGTGCACTACTAATTACCGTTAATATTCACATTAATTGTGTGGCCGTCTGTTTCATGAGCAGGTCTCCCTTGAAAAAGAGATCAATGATCTCAATGGGATTTATCTGTCTAAATAAAGGTTTGAAATTAAATGTAGATATTTTACTACACTGTTACCCCTCGATTCCACCGGGTCCGTCTGCGTCGCGTTACGGCCGTGCCGCGGCGTTCACAAAGATCGCGGCCACTCTAGTCGATGGGTGCGATTCCACCAGAGGCGTCCCAGAAGCGTCTCGGCGCTGGGCTCCGCTTGAAATAGGATGCAAGTTTATTTTCGACGCGACGCGTTGCATATATGGTGCCGGGCAGGAAGTGGAACGGTCAGAGCATCATCCAGTCAATCCCCAAAATAAACACATTTTGCAGACCCTATCCCTCCGTAGTCTTTCAAGTCGGAGGAAAATTCCAGCGTTCTCCTCCGGTTTACAGGCACTGTGTAAATTATATATATATAGAATAATTATGATGACGAATGCCACTAAAATACAGCAACACATCTTTGATTCATGTCGTTTATAACTGGAATATTACAAGTATTATTAACTTTGTCTGCACAAAGTAGCCTGTCCAGGAAATATGCCCAAATCAACAAAAACTGCGAGCCGGCACGCAAGACGCTCCGCTTCTGAAACGCGCCCGGTGGGGTATGACGCCGGACCAAAACCGCGGCGCTGCCGTGGCACCACGCAGACGGACCCGGTGGAATCGAGGGGTTAGTGTACAGTTGTACTATTATGCTGCTGTGTTTATTGTATTTTGTAACTGGCACAACAATTTCCGTCAGGATAAATAAAGTCTTATCTATCTATCTATCCATTTTAATTAGCATATGCAGACAACAGTTTAAAAAAATGGCAGATTTTTACAATTTAAGGGTTTTTTGAGGATGTTGAATACATTTCTGACATTTTCAGGCAAAGAAATGGCAGTTTTAACCAGAAAGTGGCCATATTTGTTCTCTGTGGGCTGATTTCGATTACATTTGGGTAGGTTTGAATGTTTAAGGGGACCTAAAACTGCCATATTTGATCGTTAAATGTCTGAAATTGATTCAACATCCTCACACCAAAATGGTCCAAATCAACCTAGCCATATTTCAGCTATTCTCTGCATATGCTAACTTATGCTAATTGTACAAATTGTCCAACATATGTAAGTTAGCACCCGGCAGTTTCTATGTGCTGGGGACCCGTACTTTACATTTCTATCATAAAACTTTGGGGTACTCAACATTTCAGGGATCACAACATGAGCTGGTAACTAAAAGGATGTCTACATATAAAAACAAATCATATATTATATATAACTCTAATTATGAGCAGGACCTGTGAACTCATACTTGTTATTTTTTGTCATTGTAAAAGTTATTTATTTTTTGGTTGTTTTGTAAAAAAAAAACAATTATTTGTTTACAACATGACGCTGATGACGATAATAATAATAATAATAATAATGCATTACATTTTTTATTAGAGCGCTTTTACAGGTGCTCAAAGCGCTTTACAAGTACACATTACACATATTAGACATGTAAGAGTCATTACTGCAGACATTACCCACAGGAGCAAATGCGGGTGTCTTGCCCAAGGACACAACAGCCTGACGCAGTGGCGGCCGAGGCGGGATTCGAACTGGAGTTCCCCAACACCCCTTGATCTGATGACCAACGCTCTAACCACTGCGCCAAAACCGCCACGATGACCTAATCTTTCATTTTCAAGGAAAATGTACGCTAGATGGGGACCAGAAACGTGTTTTAAAGCTTTTTCTTGCCCCTGTTGAACATGACAGACACTATTTGAGAATGTATTTATTTTAAAAATGTTGTACCTTGAAAGTTGTTTTTTTTTGCATCTCTTTGTTCTAATTGTATATTTAAAAAAAAAAAAATATATATATATATATATATAATTGATTTAAAATCCTGATTAAAACTAGGGATGGGAACGATTAATCGAATATTTTTTTGATTCAATGTACACGACAGTGCCATAGCTAAGTGTGTGATTCTGTTTATTTGTACCTTACTTTGACCATCCGTTCACTGTTATTGATCATTGTGGAGAGAGGCAGACGTGTTGTTTTGTATTATAGCAGCTATCGGATGGAATCAATACATGGGCTGCACAGGTTGTCGTGTCCGACTATCACAAGTAGAATCATAATGAAAAATACGCCGGTAAAATGTGCCTGTAGAAAACGGCTTATGCCACAATAGGATAGCAACAAGTAGTCAAGTTATAGTCAGATTAGCTTCGGTTGCTATGCTAACATCACCCATTTTATACCAGAGAAACTTTCATAACAGCGTTGTGATGCCAAACAGCGTCCATTCAGACTGACACACATTCACTTAGGCTAAGGTGAACTGGGGATATGTATCAGCTGCTTGTGTGACAGTCAGACAGTGAATACTTTAGAGCGGCCGCTGCAGTGTGAGCTAACCGGGAGCTAACGGGAGAATAAACTCCTGTGGAAGAGCAGCCAACAGTGCAGTGGTCGGTAAATGCTGCAGAAACACATTAATAAACAATGAACCACGGCACTCTGGAGCAAAGTATAAGGTTGGAGAAGTCGTTATTTAATTTAATCTGGCTTCGTATGATTAAAAGCAACACGATCATCGACCCGACGCAGTTCCCTATTGTTGTTGTTGTGAGCGCCGTTGGGGAGAAAAATCAGTGACGTAAACGGTGACGTCATGACGCAGCAGCCGCAGCACCAGTCGAGCTCTGGGCAGTGTGAACAAAACGGGGGCTGAAATGAAGAACCGGTTCCGAACCAGAAGAGCGCAAGCACGGAGCTAGAACGGGAACCGCGTTGGTGTGAAAGAGGCATTTGAGGCTTAGAGGATAGTTCTTACCTCCTTCAGACCGTTGAAGGGCCCCAGGGCCGACACGGTGTTTCCTTGCACCATCACATAGCAGTTGGTCAACAACTCTAACGCCTGGAGAGAAATGGGACAAAAACAAAAAGGAACGCTTTTAACTCCTGAGGTAAAATAAAACTGCTTTATTCAAAAGGTAAACTTTCAAACATTGAGCGGACAGGAGGCAATGCTGCCACCCAGTGACATGTGGTATTTAGACAAACCACAACATGACATAATTGCCCTTCTTCAAGCCCAAGTTTGCACCGCCTGAACTCTACTCCACTCCCACAGGCATAAAGAAAAAGAGAAATCATTTCCTCTGAGTGATCATTTAAAAAAAGACACCCATCCTGCTGATGTTCAGGTGTATATCAGTATGTAGTGTCTCTACTTTAAAGAGTCCTCTCCTGCTGATGTTCAGGTGTATATCAGTATGTAGTGTCTCTACTTTAAAGAGTCCTCTCCTGCTGATGTTCAGGTGTATATCAGTATGTAGTGTCTCTACTTTAAAGAGTCCTCTCCTGCTGATGTTCAGGTGTATATCAGTATGTATTGTCTCTACTTTAAAGAGTCCTCTCCTGCTGATGTTCAGGTGTATATTAGTATGTAGTGTCTCTACTTTAAAGAGTCCTCTCCTGCTGATGTTCAGGTGTATATTAGTATGTAGTGTCTCTACTTTAAAGAGTCCTCTCCTGCTGATGTTCAGGTGTATATCAGTATGTAGTGTCTCTACTTTAAAGAGTCCTCTCCTGCTGATGTTCAGGTGTATATCAGTATGTAGTGTCTCTACTTTAAAGAGTCCTCTCCTGCTGATGTTCAGGTGTATATCAGTATGTAGTGTCTCTACTTTAAAGAGTCCTCTCCTGCTGATGTTCAGGTGTATATCAGTATGTAGTGTCTCTACTTTAAAGAGTCCTCTCCTGCTGATGTTCAGGTGTATATCAGTATGTAGTGTCTCTACTTTAAAGAGTCCTCTCCTGCTGATGTTCAGGTGTATATCAGTATGTAGTGTCTCTACTTTAAAGAGTCCTCTCCTGCTGATGTTCAGGTGTATATCAGTATGTAGTGTCTCTACTTTAAAGAGTCCTCTCCTGCTGATGTTCAGGTGTATATCAGTATGTAGTGTCTCTACTTTAAAAAACACCTGTCGACCACTTCAACACTTTTTCTGGTATTGCCTGAAGACTATTTTCCTGAAGACCATATTTTTAGAGATGCCCCATATCAAGTCTCTTATGGAATCGATAGATGCTTGCTATTATCCCAAATCCTACATGTTTGTGACCTGCATTACATTGCCTAGTTACCTCGAGGTAACAGTCAAACATTTTCCACAATCACCAACTCTTAAAAGGGAATCTGTATCTCTGAGATCAGTGTGAGGTGTGTTGGATGAAGAGCTGCTTGTTTTTAAAATGGGACTCACTTTGAGTGTGGAGCCTTTTGGGCCAATCAGCCGCTGTCGTCGCTTCACAAACCGCTCTCTGTTCCTCACCAGTGTCCCGATTTTGATGATATCACACGCCATATCGTCCAGTAATATCCGCACAGCCTGGAAGCAAAACAGATATAAGAACGGGGCGGCAAGACATCGCAATAATCAGAAACTCAGCATTGGTCTTCTGTCAACACACTTGTGACCCGCGCTAACGAAATCAGTCAGATGTCGCATCACAAGATAAACGTGGATTTATGTAAAAATAAACACTTATTTTGGGGCTTCTTGGCTTTCAGAACATTACATTTTCAGACGAGAAATACATTTTTGAAGCTTTTTAAGTTCAGTGATCACCGCTCCTTCCCAAAACTAAAAACAACAATTAGAGATGTCCCGATCCGATCACGTGATCGGGGATCGGAGCCGATCATGTGATTTTCAAAAATCGGAGATGGGGAATTTTTTTATTATAAAATATTTTTTTATTATTATTTAATGTTACAAAACAAAAATGACCATGTTCACGTCTTAAAGTCATCCTGAGGCCTTAGTTTTAAATGACACAACATCATGTATGTGTTGCTTCTGTTGGGCTTGTTTTCAGACCTCTCTCAAATCTGGCAACAGAGAGGGCGCGGTGTCTAATAGTAGCAGTTAGCTAACGAGAGGCTACGTTCAGCTGGTGACTCGGGAGTCGGACAGAGAAAATGTCAGGAGTTTGGAAGTATTATAAAATTGAAAGCGAAGGCAGTGTAACAGCCAGATGCAATGTTTGCAAGGCGGAGGTTCCGCGTGGTGGAAAGAAAAGAGCTACGTTCAACACGACCAATCTAACACGCCACCTGAGAAACAAACACCAACACCACGAGTACACAGCGGCCACTCGGGTAACGGCACTGAAGCAACCGACACTTTCAGAGGCTTTTAAAAGGGAAAGAGAAACTGCCCCAGAACAGTGAAAAGGCAAAAAAAATAGCAGCCAAGGATAGCTGAATTCATCGCGTTGGACGACCAGCCGTTACCTGTTACCTTTTTCTCTCTTAATGCATTGCATAAAGATCGGATCGGGAAAAATCGGTATCGCAGATTGTCAAAATCAAATGATCGGAATCGGATCGGGAGCAAAAAAAGGTGATCGGGACATCCCTAACAACAACATTGGCTTTAAGATTACCTAACTATTATCACCAAATTCAGATGATAAATACAGCGTTAAAGCTTGTCCAGGTACTATGAACAGAGGCTTTACAACTTGCGGTGTGTGTGTGTTGTGTGTGTTTCATTGGATAACACACACATAAGCAAACAAACACACCATTTTTCTTCCATGGTTTCCCCTTATCCGAGTAAAATATACATCCTTGATGCTACGAGTTTAAAATGAGATAATCAATACGAGATGTGTTTCAGGGTTGATATGTATTCCCGGTGGACGGATTTGGATGACATGGGTAGATTTAGACGTTTAATGGGGACCAAAAACTGCAATTTTTTATCCTTAAAATGTCTGAACTTGATTCAAAATGTGTTTCGGGGGTTGATGCGACTGATTTTGACAGAGCAGATATCACAAATGTCTAAAAGCTAGGGCCGGGACTTTAACGCGTTAATTAAGATTAATTAATTACACAAAAATTAACGCATTTTAATCGCACTTATTTTTGCACCACGGAACGTTTCTCACTGAATGAGTTTCAGGCGTACCGATTATACTGGAGCACCAACTAACGTTCATGACTTCAGACAACAACAAACCACAGTGAACAACAGTGGGAAATGTTGTTTTAAAAAACGGACGGATGGAAGCGTCGATAAGAGCACGGTTGTGTGCAAATTATGCAAAAAGGAATTCGCATATCACCGCAGCACATCAAGCCTCAAGTATCACCTCAATGCAAAACATATAGCAGCTAGCGTGGAAGCTAGCGTGGACGTTAGCCTCTTTTATCGCGTTCACACCAAAAAGAGCCGGTACTAAAATGAGTTCATGAGAACCTTTTTACCCCCACGAAAGTCCCTGCTAGAGAGCAGAGAGCTGCTAGAGAGCAGGGACTTTCGTACGGCTCTCTTGTGAGAAAAGAGCTACATTTCTGATTGGCTGGGCGGATTGCAAACCACGCCCCTTAAAACTCCCAAAAAGTTTTGTGAAGCCGCCATTTTATTATCCTCGCATTAGCATTATTAGCATTAGCATTAGCCCAGCGCAGAAACGCAGAGAGACTAACTTATGGCAACACAAAATAAAACATGGGAGCGGTGGAGATGAGGAGGTGTCGGCGTTCTGGCGATTTACTCGGAAGGCTTCAGTAGAAGCTGCTGGGACTCCCAGCAGCTTCTACTGAAGCCAGTCCCCAACTCCGGGGACTTCCGGCCGGGGACTTTGGGCGGCAGTATACGCCGTGAAGTGGTTTGCGGCCTGCCAGTAAACCCAAAGCAGAAGAAGAAGAAGTGACGTCAGCGGCTTCATTTGTTCTCATGAACTAAGTTCTCATGAACCTTTGTGGGAAAAGTACTGTGGTGTGAATGCGCCTAATGGTATACTAAAATCCATGTGAAAAAAATTGCTTCTCACTGTTCTTAGGTCAAATATTTATATGCGATTAATTTCGATTAATTAATTACAAAGCCTCTAATTAATTAGATTAATTTTTTTAATCGAGTCCCGGCCCTACTAAAAGCAGGAAGAGAAAACCTTCAGGAAAAACACTCTACTGTGTGGCATGTGTTATAAAATGCATCAAGGCAACAGTAATCACAACATCTCAAAGACTTCCTGAAACGTTACCTGTTCGAAGGGAACGCTCCTTGCCAGCAGCTTGATGAGATCTCTGCCTCTCACGATGGCGTACGGGTCATACGTTTTCTTCGAGGTGCAAACGGAGATGCTTCCCTCGATCAGATCCAGAGTGGCTTTGATGTGCTGGGAAGATTCACGATACACAGGATTAGAACATCACCAGGTGCTTCATTTAAAAAAACATGGAGTTACGCTCTGCCAGTGTTGTAGTCAAGTCACCAATTCACGAGTCCAAGTCACTCTCGAGTCACCACTCTTCGAGTCCGAGTCCAAGTCCGAGTCACCAAGGGAGAGTCGTAGTCGAGTCCGAGTCCAAGTCACCCAAGGAGTGTCCGAGTCGAGTTCGAGTCATCATTACCTGTGTTCGAGTCCGAGTCACCAAGGGAGAGTCGTAGTCGAGTCCGAGTCCAAGTCACCCAAGGAGTGTCCGAGTCGAGTCCGAGTCATCATTACCTGAGTTCGAGTCACCAAGGGAGAGTCGTAGTCGAGTCCGAGTCACCCAAGGAGTGTCCAAGTCGAGTCCGAGTCATCATTACCTGTGTTCGAGTCCGAGTCCAAGTCCGAGTCACCCAAGGAGTGTCCGAGTCGAGATTACCTGAGTCACCTAAGAAGAGTCCACGTCAAGTCCGAGTCATCATTACCTATGTTCGAGTCCGAGTTCGAGTCCAAGTCAAGTCCGAGTCACAAGTCTTCATGTATTAACCTTCGTGGATATATGTGTTGAAATGTAGCTGCTTCTCTTCATTACTTTTATCCTGTCATGTTATACTAAGCTGTCGATTGAACTGCTGTGAAGCGAGTTTGGCTACAATTCCTGTAATAGGTGCTATACAAATATAAAGCTTATTACTAATATTAATATTATTATTATTATTGTAAATGAGTTTAATATGTCTAATTATATTTAAAATGAGTTACCTTTTAGAGAAGTGATTACATTTGTATGCCAATATTTTCCTATGGTAACGTTTTTGTTTTGCACTTTTATTTTGATAGTAATAAGATCGGGACTCTTATTTTGAAGGAACTTTTACCGGTTACATCAGTTTACTGATAAAGATTGAGCCCCAGAAAGCACATGGCTACTTAGCATGCAAAATGACTCATTCTGCATGTTAAGTAGCCATGTGCTTTCTGATTAGATCATGTTACTCTGATGAGTGTTCAAGACAGCCTATATGTCTGAACTCGATCCTTAGAGTAATGTGTTACGGAGCCTTCTCTTCAATCTTGTTTCCACATAACGAGCATTTTGCGCTGCTCTTTTCCAATGTGGAAGCAGAATGTGTGAAAGCCTACAGCACGATGCGGGGTGTGTCTCTAGACATCTCTAGACTGGAATAGCGGGGTACGTGAACTCGCCTCGCAGGTGCACACGCCAGGATAGAGGACATCAGACTCCAGAGAAAACTTGCTCAAGTCCGAGTCCAAGTCAGAGCGTCAATGTACAAATCGAGTCTGAGTCATCGTGGGGGGAAAAATTCAGGAGTCCGAGTCCAAGTCAGCGTACGCGAGAATTCACGAGTCCAAGTCCGAGTCGCGTCAATCAGTGCGCGAGTCCGAGTCGAGTCACGAGTCCGGAAAATCGGCACTCGAGTCCGACGCTCTGCCCTGTCACAATTCCAACACTCTCATATCTTTCAAAACTCAACTTTTTACATTTGACCTTTAACCTTCTATCCCACACCCCCTCCTTCTCCTAATTGTTCTACTTGGCTTAGTAGTTATTTTATTTGCTTGTAAAGTGTTGTCAGAACTACGAAAAGCGATATATATATCCAATGTTCTATCATTAAGGAACTAATCCAGGCATATTGGAGGGAGGGGGCTCAGGTAGAGATGAATAATACTTTTTATCACCAATACTTTTTTTGATAAGTATTAATAGAACACATTGAGTCAGTGCCAAAAGGTTTTGTTCTTGTTGATATCTTAGTGCAGAGGTGCCCAGTACGTCGACCGCGGGGGCAATGCTGGTAGATCACGAGTCATTCATAAAAAATAAAAAATCCAGCTCCGTTAAAATAGACAAAGCAGGTTTTGATCCCTCCTCCCTTGGCCTCCCTGCCACTTAATTCAGGAGTTTACTTGATTGACAGAAAAAGCAACCTATCGCTTTCCAGTCTGTTAACCCAGAATGCAAAGCGATACAAAATCAGTCAAGTGCCGGGAAAACTCAAATTAAGTGCGGGACCGAGCAAGAAGCTAATGACAAACCACTTCCACCCAGAATGGGAGGAAGAATATTTTGTTGTGATGTCACATTCAAAGGTTATTTGGCTTATTTGTAAAGCAAGCGTCGCTCTGCCAAAGAAAGGTAACGTGGAGAGGCATTATCGGAGTGTTCACAAGGCATATGACAGCGACTTCCCTTAGTGGAGCGAGTTGAAAAAGAGAAAGGTGTATTATTGCTACACAAACATTATCTCGCAGTCTTAGTGTCGCCAACTCGTTTCTAATATGCAAAAAGACAAAACAAATGCGTTTCCAATCCAGACGAGATCTCTCTCCCGTCTGTGTGCGAGGGGGCGGGGCAGTTTACACACACGCAGCTGCTATATGCAGCAACGCACGGCGGGGATGGCGGAGAGAAGCCCTCCAAGGTGGTTAAACTTTACCCGTCTTGAGGTGGACAATGCTCCTTGCCAAGAGAGTTCAGCATGTGAGGGCGGCAACACGAGCAATTTGTCTAAACATTTATCAAAAGTGCTCCACATCCAGACGGAGGAATGCACCGGGTTCGACTGTCTTTCTAGCAGCTCTGTAGCCCCGTCCACGAGTAACGTTTCCACGTCAGGTGTTATGTATGCTAGCAGCAACACACGGAGTTAACTCAATGATACTAACATGGGTTAATGATTAGAGGAAACTGAGTTACTCTTTATTTTGTTAAAGTTTCAGCTATTCTGTTTACAGTTCTGTCATCAGATTATTTAATACCATTTGTTAAAACATTGTTGTTTCTTTTGATGTGAAATATTATTTATTTAATTTAAATAAAAAGCAATGTTAGTTTTGTTCACAATTTGTTAATTTAATAATATATGTATTTTTGAATCAAGTATTCATCTTTATTGTCTTGTTAGTTTCCACATGCCTAAAACAACCTCAAGCTAAATCTAAAAGTTGAGCTAAATAAGAGCGTTTGAGAAATTGTGCAAGGCATACAGTAATAGTCCGAATAGTCGATTAGTCGTTTCATTAATCGATAGATTAATCGATTATCAAATTAGTCGTTTGTTGCAGCCCTATTATCCCATGTATAAATAAAACGTGTTATTCAGCAACCCTTGCAATTTGGGATTTTATTTTTGGTTGGTAGACCTCGGTGAGCTGGTCATTTCAAAAGTAGCTCACCAGCCCAAAAAGTGTGGGCACCCCTGACTTAGACTAAAGTGAACTATCTAAACCCTCAGAGTCCTGTGGCATATTATAGACAAACGAAGTTCAATTCCTTGTGCATGCAGACACTTGTTACAAAAAAACGTCCTTTTAATAATATAATAATGACTTACGACTTCTCCTAAGGCCTTCTCCACCAGCGGCCAGCACTCCTTCAGGTAGGCTTCTCTGTATTTGGGGAAGAGGGTGGCGAAGCTGCTTTCCTCCATCAGACCGCGGGGGTTATCGTCCTTCGTGAACGGCGCCTCTTTCCATCCGTCAGGAACACTCAGGAGCTCAGATTCATCCACTGAGGACACAGACAATTCGGTTCTTAAAAACAATAACACAATCTAACAATAAAGTGTCTGTGGTTTTGCCTTGATGTGAATTGAAAACGAATAAAACCAGGAACAAATGTTTGCAAAATACAGTGTTGTAAAGTAAGTAAGTAGATTTACTACAAGCAGAGGTGGGAAGTAGTGGAGTACAAATACGTTGTTACTGTACTTAAGTACATGTTTCTGGTATCAGTACTTTACTCCACTACTTATTTCTCTGACCACTTTTTACTTTGACTTCTTACATGTTGAACCCAAATACCTGTACTTTCTACTTCTTACATGTTGAACACAAATACCTGTACTTTCTACTTCTTACATGTTGAACACAAATACCTGTACTTTCTACTTCTTACATGTTGAACTCAAATACCTGTACTTTCTACTTCTTACATGTTGAACTCAAATACCTGTACTTTCTACTTCTTACATGTTGAACTCAATACCTGTACTTTCTACTTCTTACATGTTGAACTCAAATACCTGTACTTTCTACTTCTTACATGTTGAACTCAAATACCTGTACTTTCTACTTCTTACATGTTGAACTCAAATACCTATACTTTCTACTTCTTACATGTTGAACTCAAATACCTGTACTTTCTACTTCTTACATGTTGAACTCAAATACCTGTACTTTCTACTTCTTACATGTTGAACACAAATACCTGTACTTTCTACTTCTTACATGTTGAACACAAATACCTGTACTTTCTACTTCTTACATGTTGAACTCAAATACCTGTACTTTCTACTTCTTACATGTTGAACTCAAATACCTGTACTTTCTACTTCTTACATGTTGAACTCAAATACCTGTACTTTCTACTTCTTACATGTTGAACTCAAATACCTGTACTTTCTACTTCTTACATGTTGAACTCAAATACCTGTACTTTCTACTTCTTACATGTTGAACCCAAATACCTGTACTTTCTACTTCTTACATGTTGAACTCAAATACCTGTACTTTCTACTTCTCTCATTTTCCAAACAGCTGGTTCCTTTAGTCTGAATGTGTGTTTGGTGCGTGATCATTATTCTTTAGAGTCATTGCGTGCCTATTGATTTGAACACGATCCGTGTATCCATCATTTCCTGGTCTTCTCTAAAGAAGAGGGACCAATGGAAACGTTGTCATGTTGCCGTTGTTCAGCATGGAAACATTCATTAGCTAACAATGACATTATTGTTCTATTAATATAAAGGGAGGTCAGGTACTCTTTAAAACAGCTGCTAGTTATGGGTACTTTTTACTGAAGTACATTTCAAAGCCTCTTTACTTTGACTTGAGTAAAGAAGTTTATTCAGTACTTCTACTTTCACCAGAGTATCTGTGCTTCTACTTGAGTTAAGGATGTGTGCACTTTTGACATCTCTGACTACAAGTACTGTACTTAAGTACAATTTTGAGGTAGGCTACTTGTACTTTACTTGAGTATTTAAATGTTATGCTACTTTGTACTTTTCCTCCACTCCATGTATTTAATCCCTTTAGTTACTTCACAGATGTGGATGAATGATGTGAAATATAATCAAGTGTTGAATCAGACTTTAGTTCCACCTGGAGTAAATCCACCAGCTACCCTGCAGTATACAAAGCCATTCAAACTAGCTGCACCTTCACCAGCTTTGAGAACACTTTCATGATCAATCATTATAAAACATATCATATATATTATTCTGAAATGGACCAATCTGCACAACGACTACTTTCACTGTCGCTACTTTCACTATATTTTGATGAGAATACTTTTCTACTTTTACTTGAGGAACATTTTGAGAGCAGGACTTTTACTGTAACAGAGTATTCCTACACTCTGGTACTTCTACTTTTACTCAAGTACAAGATCTGAGTACTTCTACTTTTACTCAAGTACGAGATCTGAGTACTTCTACTTTAACTAAAATACCAGATCTGAGTGTTGTGGTCAGGGAAAGGAAAGTTTGGGGCTCTGCTGGAACTGCTACCCCCGCGACCCGACCACGGATAAGCGGGAGAAGATGGATGGATGGACCAGATCTGAGTACTTCTCCACCTCATGTTAAAGCTAATACATGCGTGCCTTGCAAAACATGTCAACAAGGTAGAAATAGACGACAAAACTCAGCTCTGACTAGTAACAAACGGGTCATTAGGTGTTAAATACTTCTGCTAAACTCGACAATATTAATCACTTACTTTGGCTTTTAGTCTTTTTTGAATTCTTTCCTTTTTCACTCACGCCGTCTCCGGTGGAGGACGCCATTGTTGTTGGAGGAGGAGCCAGTTTCTTCTTCGTTGGTGTTTATTGGCAGTTGACAACCAACGTTCTGGAGCATCATCGCCACCTATTGGACTGGAGCTTTAAATTGACAGAAAACGAAATAAAACGACATTAATCAAAAATGATTATACATTATACACTTGTAAACGTTTAAATAAACAAGGTCATATTTAAAATGTAATTTAATAAAATACTACCTCTGATGTATTACAGAATAAATCCCACTATAGAGGCTTCTCAATACTCAAATTTCCCCTCCTCGACTCCCCTCCTCGACTCCCCTCCTCGAGACTTAGACCCGCCCACAGGAGATGCGAGCGGAGGACCGAGGAGGGGAACCGAGGAGAGAGGAGGGGAAGCAGCAGACGTTTAAAGAAATGAGAACTCCTCTCCTCTGAGCGGTCATTTTAAAGAGACGTCCGTTCATTATTACGTGGCAACAGCTGCATCAGCTGTCGAGTGTTTTGTCATAGCGCTGGATCTCTGTTAGATCAGCTGAACATTGTTCCCCCACATATTTACTTTGAATTCATTGAGAGTGCGGTATAATGAGACAATAACAGGCTACAGATGCGGACACACACACACAAATATATGTATATAAATATATACAATTTAAAGTATGAGAGCACTCTCATAATAACGTAACACAATCAGAGACTGGATATATCCCCCCCCCCCCCCTCTCTGGTCGCTGAAATGGGGAATTGAAATTACGGCCAAAAGTTGTATTTACAAGTAGGCCTATTAAAAGTAAGCAGAGGACACCAAACCAACTGAGACCCGTCTGTCCGCCGCATTTACGCACTGTACAACACACACCTACACACTGTACAACACACACCTACACACTGTACAACACACACCTACAGCTCCTAGTCCTAAAGCATAAGCCGGTGTGTATTTTATTATGTGAAGCAATGTCTTAGAAAAATATCGACTCTTTGTTTGTAGATATCTACTAAACTAAAGCAAATAAAGAGAGTAGGCCTGTTATACTGAGTGATATATATTATACACACTGCTCTGCTTTCTGCATGGACCTTACAGCTGTTCTCTCTGGAAACATCGCGACGCGATGAAAGCAGTTTCTAAAATAATATCCAGGGGATGCATGCAGAGCTGTCATTGGCTGAGATAAGTCCGGCCGTGCGTCACGCCTCCACCGTTCCCGGAAATGCATCCGTGGAGGAGCCATGGAGGAACCATCAGTGTATCCTCGGTTATAGCTCCTCGACGCTCGATGCTCGGTCCTCGGTGTGCATTTAGAGAAATGAGACGTCCTTCAAAATGGCGCGCTGAAATTCATTTCCGGGTCACTACCGGAGGACCGAGGAGTCGAGCAGTCGAGGAAGGGAAATTTGAGTATTGAGAAGCCTCTTATGTAGAAGGGTCCAGTTTCTTCTTCGCTGGTGTTTATTGGCAGTTGACAACCAACGTTCTGGAACATCATCGCCACCTATTGGACTGGAGCTTTAAATTGACAGAAAACTAAATAAAACAAAATCATAAAAATATATATATTATGTACACTTGTAAATGTTCAAATAAAATATTAGTAAAATACTACTTTTAATGTATTTCAGAATAAATCCCACTATGTAGAAGGGTCCAGTTTCTTCTTCGCTGGTGTTTATTGGCAGTTGACAACCAACGCTATGGAGCATTATTACATTACATGTCACTTGTCATACTCAATACTAATCCCCACAGGAGCAATTTGGGGTGAAGTGTCTTGCCCAGCTGACTGCAGTGGGGTTTGAACCTGTGACCCCTGATCCTAACACAAACGCACAACCCACTGCACCACACGCGGCCCCCCATTATCACCACCTATTGGACTGAAGTGTGAAGCTGTAAATTGGCAGAAAACAAAATAAGATGTTTGCTAATCGTACCATTCCTATGATGTCTTTCCGAACAAATTCCCCAGTGTAAAAATCAATTAATCATGATAATAATTACCTTATTTTGTTTCATACCTCATGCAATCATGGGGATGTATAATAAGAACTGGATACAGCGTGGGAGGCGGGGGGGATTCCTATGAGATTCCTATGAGAGTTGCTCATTGGTGCATGAATACAAAATGGCCCAACTTTTGAGAGAGCGAAACGTCACGAAAGTATTCATATCATATAATTCGTTCTTATTGTGCGTCCATGGGTAAAGGTACAACTCATGTAGGCTACTGGACACGTCACATGAACGTGCCGGGCGGCGCGGTCCCGTGAGTTAGATCCGCGTTCATAATGCCGAGGAAAATAACTCTCAGAATAACGTTATTAGCACATTTTACAACTTGAGGACCGAATGTTTTTAATAAGGGCTATACAAATGTTCATTTAGTTAAAAAAAAAATTATCCAACGATTTACAGACGAGACGTGTCTTTCCCAATGTTAGTCAATAGGCTTGTTTGAGATGAGCTGCGGCTCACCTCGAAAGTAGACGAGAATAGCCGATTGCATCTGGGGGAGGTCTCAAAAAGCTCGTCTGAAGTCGGACAGCTCGGAGTCGGCTTGACTCGGTTTGCAATGGTGGAAATTGCGCTGGCGTTCTTCGTTGCAGATGAAGTGGATGCAATAGAAATCCCACAATAATTATATCACTACAAATGAATGACTCAAGTGTCTGTTCATTTTAAAACAAATCAATACAAGGGGGGTTGAATCCAACATGTAAATGACAGAACCACTTATTGCTTTTCAAAACTACTTCCGTCAGTGGTCTTGACCAGTTTGCATTTATAAAGAATGCACAAATGTGGATAATCGTGAATGTCAGATGTACTAAGTAAATACATTTGTTCCTGCTCAAGATTAGATACAACTTTATTGTTATTGCACAGATTACAGGTAGCCTACTGAGACAACGAAATACAGTTTAGCTTCTAACCAGGTGCAACAAGTAGTAAAGTGAAAAGTAATGTACACAATCTACAGAATAAAATATAGAATGAATTGAATGATGAATAAACAGTGAGGGGTATGAATACACTAGATATAGCCTACACAGTACCCTATGAGCAGTATGAACAGTGTGTATAAAGTATGAAAACGGTAAGCAGTGAGTGCATGTAGTATAAAATATATAGATATTAATTTCATGATGATAAACATTGTGGAACAATGATGAAAAATGTGCTCTCAAGGCTGCCGGCGTCTTTGTCCCGCGATATTTCAACGTCTCATGTCGAGCCTCCAGAGCAAGAGTTGACAGGTGTTGACATTCCCCTTATTGTGCGTCAGCAGAGGCTTCAAGTGTCTTAGGTTCAAGTTAGACAACTAATGTCTGGGTTAGTGTTCATGACTTCATGTTTATGTCATCTTAATGTTTAATCTTAATGCACACGCATTTTCCGTGCTTTCCAATAGTTTAAAAATAGTTTCATTCCACTGTTAAATAACCTGTTCAATACAAACATGCCACTTGTAAAACTGAAATAACATTTATGTGAACTGTGAGGCTGACAATTGAGCGGCCCAGACCAAGCAAGGAGGCAGAGGCAGCACGTCCCAAATATAACCCGGTGTGGGCATTTATTTCAGCATGAACACAATACACACAGCCTCAATCCTGCTGCTGCTGTTCACAGCCTGCAGCCACCAGGATCCCACACACACTACCTCCCAAACAGCAAAACCCCAGAGCCTATGCCCAACCCAATCAACCCAACAGGACACAGGTGAGGGGGGAGGAGCCAACACAGGGCACCAGGTGCACACAATCAACGACAGAGATGGGGAAAGGGAACACTTTTCAACAACAAAAACCTAAACAACCCGTAACGGAGGCCGAGATCTATGAGCCCAGAGATCACCTCCGTGACATGAACTGATATTTGTTTGAGCTTGTTAGAGGATGTTCCCTGAAAGATTGACAAATGTCAAGGAAGATGTCAGACTTGGTATATTTGTTAATAATTACATACAATATGAAATGTGTGTGCGTGTGTGTTCCAAGTAAATCTGCGGCCCCCTGGTGGCCAGTACATAAATGATGTGGCCCCCACCACCATCCAAGTTGCCCATCCCTGCTCCATATAATATTCTCTGGTGGTCTTCTATCAATAACGTAGACACTTCAGGTTGTTTTTGAAGAATAGATGACGACGCTTTGAGTTTTCATCACCCAGCCCAGGGTGCCTGAACGTGCTGTATTTATTCGTGTCCTTGTGATGCATATGGTCCTAATGGCCAATGGACACATGGCTGCCACCATTAAGGAGCCCAGGCCATCGATGAATAACTCTGGAAGAAAAGACAGACATTTGGAAAAAGGCATACCTATATCAAGGACAGTAAAAACTGAAAGAGTGTGGACTTCTTGCCACTACTAACAGTCTAGACCAGGGGTATTCAATTAATATTCAACAAGGTCCAATTAGAAAAAAATTCCTCAAGCAAAGGTCCATAACTTCATCTATGAATTGGTGTGATATAAGTAGTCTGATAGCTGTATAAACACATCCTCACTCCCAGGTCGGCCTATGTTGACGTTACTTATGTCAGTCCCCTGTGTCGGCTTTTTCCAACGCAAGGGGGGGCCCTTAGCGTCAATTGAAGATCACGTGACGTCAAACAGAGCACATGGTGTAGTCCAAACGATAGCTGGGGATTCTGGGTAGTGTAGTGTCTTCTGCCATCCTTTACTCCGAAAACATATTTGTTTCTCCGAATCGAAGGGGAAAAATACAAAAGCATTGCACACAATTTAAACCAATCAATGTTGTGTAATTAACAAGGATAATCTGGTGTTTTTTAGTCGATGAGTAGTGCAGATATCACTGTAAAATCAATCGACAGTAAGGGGAATACTTACTTCCGGGTGTACAATTCTCCGTTATCCAATGAGAATGGACGCTCACATTGCCTTTAAGGGCAGTCGACACAAACGAATGCCGTGCTTCCATGAGCGTCCATAGAAGCATATGGACATCCCGGAAAGCTGAAAATGGACGCTAAGGGCCCCCGCCTTGCGTTGGAAAAAGCCGACACAGGGGACTTGACATAACGTCAACATAGGCCGACCTGGGAGTGAGGATGTGTTGGCATAACACGGCATAACACCGGAGCCTCGCTGCGGGGAAACTTTGGCGCTGTTCTGAGTTTGTTGTAATCTGTCAAAATGACGGACTGCTTTCAGATTTGTCCGTCATTGTTAAAAAAAATCCGTCATAGACGGAAAATATTCGGTTAACGCGACCTATACAAGTATAGTAATGCTAGGCCACACACACACACAATATATGTTAAGGATGGCAAATTTACATTTATTATATTTGATCCTAAACACTACAGTACCAAAGGGTTAAACGTCAACATAATACATTGGTTAATATATAATATGTTTTAATATTATAATGAGAACAATGTTCAACAATGGTCCAATATCCGTCAAAATGATCTGAATAACTTGTATTTTCCAAAGCGTGCAGCTCCATCACATACAAGATGGCTGCTGTGTCTTTGGCTCCTCTCCAACTCTGCCTTTTTTTCGGTATTAGTTCACCGTGTGCTTTTCAGTTTTATATATGTTGTTCATGTTGCTCTGTTGGAGGAGCCTGACTTCAGTTTTTTCATTGACATATCTACACTGTAGCAGAAGTGTCCTTTTGTCCCCCGTTTCCTTTTCCACCTTTACCCACATCTTGTATATAGACTTCTTGCAGAATTTTGTATTTGTATTTTATTAATATAACTATGTTGCATTGTTGGAGGAGCTCGGTTCAGAAGATTTTCTGAGGGGGGGGGAGTCTCCCTCCGCAGCCGGTTGGCGTAGTTTTGGCACAATTCCGTTGTACAGACCGACGTGAACAGCAGCCCTGTCTGTGCACACGGAGACCGACTCTGTCGTCCGGTGATCTAACCGCCTTCTGGAAAAGCTTCACAAGTACGTCGGTACGCAAATGCGCTTTGTGACACAAGTGACGGTACGCATGTGCACCCCTGTACTACAGCAAAAGTATTCTCCGTCGGGACTTCCTGCAACAACACCACGCCGTTATCAAAGATGTTCTATTGAGAAGACGATCACTACGTGACAAAAGTTTTCAAAACCGTGGCTACTGAAATCAATCTTACTAACTGCTGTCAGTGCAATGTACTCCGCGCGAGTTGGCAGACTTTATTTTGCTTACTTTAACATCATTTTTCATGGTGGGGCTAAGCCATTTCTTGGTATGGGTGTAGCCTACCTCAGCCATACCCTGGCGCTGCCACTGGTGGCAGTATGGGGCAGGCCATTCTGCACATGCGTTAAATGCGTTAAATATTTTAACGCAATTAATTCAAAACATTAATTACCGCCATTAACGCGATAATTTTGACAGCACTAAAGAAAATGTAACATTTCTTACATAATATCCTGCCTGTATGGTAAATTCCCAGACTTAAGAAACTCCCTCTGAAGGAACCGTTGTAATGTAAGCCTTTACAGACCATTTACATGCACTAAAACCTATATAACACACTACAGGAAAGGGAAAAACCACAAAAAGACCTCTTGAATACCGTCCTGCTGCCATGAATACAGTTCACAGTCTTCATGATTAACACACTCACAGATGCTTTATTCAAACACTTTATTGCTGTCGTAGTCGCTCAAAATAAGTCATGACTGCTTTGGTTGCACTCATGGTGAGGACAGTTACTCCCAAAAAGCAGATTGATCCAGCAACGATGGCGATCATCGTCATGTGAACTGCCCCTGAAAGGAAATGGACACAAGTCAATTTCTAACTCGGCATTCAGAGTGCAACCTCTCATTGAACTAATGAGACCAACGATAAAGAAAAACATTAGAGATACATTTTAAGGTCTATCAGTACATGTACATTAATTAATTAAAATCTAGTGAAAAAGAAACCGATGTAACTTGCCGAAAAGATACAAAAAAAAAAACAGTGAAAGATTACATGAAATTTGAAGCATAGAAATTGTAAAATATATTGTCAATGTATTACATGGCTTAGTTGAATACCTTGATTCTGATTGGTCAATTTGGACTTTTTTCGCTAGCTGACTGCTGATAAAGAGGACAGACCATAAAACAACTAATGTTTGATTGATGATGATGATGATGACTACAGTGTGAAGTCATCATCAATCAACAAACATTACTTTATCTCCGTCAGAAAATAAGATGGAATACTTTGGAGCACATTTTACCGAGAACTCCTTTGGAGTATTCATCCAGTTATCCAAAGAGAAGCTATGGAGCAGAGAACTAAACCGTGTGTAAAAGTATATAGCCACTTTGCCGCACTTAGTTCACAGCACTTATGGCGCGTTTCCACTGCAGCGGGTAGCTCGCTTTAAGCGTGCCGAGCCGTGCGGGGCCCGTTTTTGGTTGCGTTTCCACTTGGCCTAGTTTTGGCCCGGGGCTACTTTTTCACCTTTTTTCTGGCCTGACTAAATCGTGGTTCTAGGGCCAGGAACAACCAGGCTGAGTCGGGCTGAGTATGCTAAACTAGAGAGAGAATCGCTGGCAAGGGGGCTACAACTACAACAAGATGAACATATTTGACCGTGATTTAATTGTAATACACGTTTCAAAATGATGCCGAAGTAACAACATACTGATACCGGTTAGTAAAAACCATGAATTAATGCTTTGACAAGTCTGCAGACAGACGGCAGGCGAAAAACCCTTTTAAAATGCGTGTTTTCTAAATGTAGCTTGGCTAAGCTAACGTTATATTTGCTCCGACCGTTCACACTCACAACAACGGCCTACAGACATAAATAAACCAGCGACTGTATTCGCCATGACACAGACAGTCTGTGGTTTGTACTTGTTTAACTTTTGTCTAGTTTCTGAACAGATATGAGGAGCTGTGAGCTCTGAGTGCTAAGAGCTAACGGTTGTGTTGTTTTTCTGGGGCTCTCATTGAAGATGACGTCACGGCTCCGCCTACACTGCGTTACTATAGTAACTGCCCCAGTTCCTTAACTGTAATGGAAGCGCAGCATTAAAGTGAGCCGGGCCTAATAAGGCCTAACCAAACCGAGCGAGGCCGAGCGAGGCCGAACGAGGCCTGCAGTGGAAACGCGCCATTAGTTCCCCCATGGAAATAAGTACAGATCGCATTCACACCGGAATAAGTTCCCTGAGGGAAGATTACGCAAATGAAGCCGCTGACGTCACTTCTTCGGGTTTACTGGCAGGCCGCAAACAACTTCACGGCGTATACTGCCACCCAAAGTCCCCAGCCGGAAGTCCCCGGAGTTGGGGACTGGCTTCAGTAGAAGCTGCTGGGACTCTCAGCAGCTTCTACTGAAGCCTTCCGAGTAAATCGCCTCCACCGCTCCCATGTTTTATTTTGTGTTGCCATAAGTTAGTCTCTCTCCGTTGGTGCGCGGGGCTAATAATGCTAATGCCAGCAAATACAATGGCGGCTTCAAAAAACCGTTCCGAGTTTTATGGGGCGTGCTTTGCAATCCGCCCAGCCAATAGAAATTTGAACTTTTTTCTCCCCAGGAAAGTACCACCTCTCTAGCAGGGACTGAAAAGGGGGGAAAAGTTCTCATGAACTAAGTTCTCTTTTTGGTGTGAACGCAAAATCCCAGGAACTATCGGAACTAAAAGGGGAAGTAGTACGGGGAAAAGTACTCCGGTGTGAAAGCGCCTCATGTAACGTATCCTCTGCTCAGCTTCCTCCATATAAACTCACAATAAGACGGTGGGACTCCTGACGTCCCCCTCTGATTGACCATCAGAGGACCAGCGGACACGATGCCGGCTCGATTCCCGTCTCTCCTCTTCTGACTCACTGACCTTTTGGACCGCTGCTCGCTGCTGCAACTCTGTTACAAAAACAGGCTCAGTTTAGTGATTTTCAATGAGATTTACACGCATCCTCCAAACAGCAGCCTATATGTAATATGTCACTTCTAGCACTGCGGTGAAATGTTATTTCCACTTTCATGCGTGAGTTATAATAACCAATCCAATGTGTTATGGTATCAGAGGTGGGAAAGTACTCAGGTCTTGTGCTTGAGTAAAAGTAGAAGTACTCAGGTCTTGTACTTGAGTAAAAGTAGAAGTATTCAGATCTTGTACTTGAGTAAAAGTAGAAGTACTCAGATCGTGTACTTGAGTAAAAGTAGAAGTACTCAGATCTTGTACTTGAGTAAAAGTAGAAGTACTCAGATCTTGTACTTGAGTAAAAGTAGAAGTACCAGAGTGTAGGAATATTCTGTTACAGTATATTCTGTCCTGCATTCAAAATGTTCCTCAAGTAAAAGTAGAAAAGTATTCTCATCAAAATATAGTGAAAGTAGAGACAGTAAAAGTAGTCGTTGTGCAGATTGGTCCATTTCAGAATAATATATATGATATGTTTTATAATGATTGATCATGAAAGTGTTCTCAAAGCTGGTAAAGGTGCAGCTAGTTTGAATGACTTTGTATACTGCAGGGTAGCTTGTGGATTTACTCCAGGTGGAACTAAAGTCTGATTCAACACTTGATTATAGTTCACATCATTCATCCACATCTGTGAAGTAACTAAAAGGTATTAAATACATGTAGTCGAGGAAAAGTACACCATTTACCTCTGAAGAGTAGAAGTACAAAGTAGAACACACTGAAATATTCAAGTAAAGTACCTCAAAATGTTACTAAAGTCCAGTACTTCAATAAATCTACTTAGTTACTTTACAACACTGATTGGTATACTTCAGTACTAGTAGATATTTCTGGTAATACTACATCTGTATGCCGTTTTCAATGCAGTAAGTTATATTGGATGTTTCCTTGGGTTGAAGCGACCCTTCAGTTTACCTTTGTGCAGTCTTCAAGGGGTCCACAGATGTTGGCCAGGCAGTGGATGTAGAGCGGCAGTCCTCTGGGCATACTGAACATCTGGATGTAGCATCTGCTTTTCTGTGCCTGGCCGTTAACGGAAAGCCAGTGGAACGTTTCGTCTACAGCACAGCTGAGGATAAGAGAGGACAACGTAAGAAAAAAAAGAAGAAACGTATGGGCTTTGAAATGTACTCAAGTACCCATAACTAGCAGCTGTTTTAAAGAGTACCTGACCTCCCTTTATATTAATAGAACAATAATGTCATTGTTAGCTAATGAATGTTTCCATGCTGAACAACGGCAACATGACAACGTTTCCATTGGTCCCTCTTCTTTAGAGAAGACCAGGAAATGATGGATACACGGATCGTGTTCAAATCAATAGGCACGCAATGACTCTAAAGAATAATGATCACGCCACTCCAGGACCTTGAAATGCTTCTTACGAAGCCACTCCTTCGTTGCCCGGGTGGTGTGTTTGGGATCATTGTCATGCTGAAAGACCCAGCCACGTTTAATCTTCAATGCCCTTGCTGATGGAAGGAGGTTGTCACTCAAAATCTCACGATACATGGCCCCATTCATTCTTTCCTTTACACGGATCAGTCGTCCTGGTCCCTTTGCAGAAAAACAGCCCCAAAGCATGATGTTTCCACCCCCATGTTTCACAGTAGGTGTTCTTTGGATGCAACTCAGCATTCTTTCTCCTCCAAACACGTCTAGTTGAGTTTTTACCAAAAAGTTCTATTTTGGTTTCATCTGACCATATGACATTCTCCCAATCCTCTTCTGGATCATCTAAATGCTCTCTAGCAAACTTCAGACGGGCCTGGACATGTACTGGCTTAAGCAGGGGGACACGTCTGGCACTGCAGGATTTGAGTCCCTGGCGGCGTAGTGTGTTACTGATGGTAGCCTTTGTTACTTTGGTCCCAGCTCTCTGCAGGTCATTGACAGGTCCCCCCGTGTGGTTCTGGGATTTTTGCTCACCGTTCTTGTGATCATTTTGACCCCACGGGTGAGATCTTGCGTGGAGCCCCAGATCGAGGGAGATTATCAGTGGTCTTGTATGTCTTCCATTTTCTAATAATTGCTCCCACAGTTGATTTCTTCACACCAAGCTGCTTACCTATTGCAGATTCAGTCTTCCCAGCCTGGTGCAGGTCTACAATGTTGTTTCTGTGTCCTTTGACACATTCAAACTAAAGGAACCAGCCTGTTTGGAAAATGTGAGAAGTAGAAAGTACAGGTATTTGTGTTCAACATGTAAGAAGTAGAAAATACAGGTATTTGGGTTCAACATGTAAGAAGTAGAAAGTACAGGTATTTGGGTTCAACATGTAAGAAGTAGAAAGTACAGGTATTTGAGTTCAACATGTAAGAAGTAGAAAGTACAGGTATTTGTGTTCAATATGTAAGAAGTAGAAAGTACAGGTATTTGTGTTCAATATGTAAGAAGTAGAAAGTACAGGTATTTGTGTTCAATATGTAAGAAGTAGAAAATACAGGTATTTGAGTTCAACATGTAAGAAGTAGAAAATACAGGTATTTGGGTTCAACATGTAAGAAGTAGAAAGTACAGGTATTTGTGTTCAATATGTAAGAAGTAGAAAGTACAGGTATTTGAGTTCAACATGTAAGAAGTAGAAAGTACAGGTATTTGTGTTCAACATGTAAGAAGTAGAAAGTACAGGTATTTGGGTTCAACATGTAAGAAGTAGAAAGTACAGGTATTTGAGTTCAACATGTAAGAAGTAGAAAGTACAGGTATTTGAGTTCAACATGTAAGAAGTAGAAAGTACAGGTATTTGAGTTCAACATGTAAGAAGTAGAAAGTACAGGTATTTGTGTTCAACATGTAAGAAGTAGAAAGTACAGGTATTTGGGTTCAACATGTAAGAAGTAGAAAGTACAGGTATTTGGGTTCAACATGTAAGAAGTAAAAGTAAAAAGTCGTCAGAATAATAAGTAGTGGATTAAAGTACCGATACCAGAAACATGTACTTAAGTATGAAGTATTTGTACTCCACTACTTCCCACCTCTGCTGATAAAGCTTAGTTAAAATTGTCCAAAGCAACAATAACACTTATATATTTTCATGCCACTGCACTAAGAAATACACATTTCACCCACCCGTCCTGAAGAATGACACCCTGGATGTTGTCCTGAGGGTCGGTGCTCTCCGTGGCCCAGCACGACTCCACCTGCAGGAGCACATCTGCAGCAAAAGAGTTCTCATTCTGCAGCGCCACCTGGAGGAAGAGATTGTCCTCCGGTGCAATGGTGATTGTATCGATGTATTTGGATGTGTAGGACTCATCAGTGAACAGAGTCAAGGTGAGACCCAGCTGCAGGGAGGAGTTAAACTCCACCAGGGAGACGGAGGAGAGCCTAAAAGAGGAAATCATGTTTTTAGAGGTTTCCTGTGTTTATTAAAAAGAGGCCATATAGTGCTTTTTGTGGTTTTTCCTTCCCTGTAATGTGTTATATAGAATTTAGTGCATGTAAATGCCTGAAGATTCAAAGGTTTTATTGTCATATGCACAAAGCTACAGTGTAGAAATGGCAATGAAATTATTCTGACCTGAGCTCCTCCAACATATATAATAGAATACAAATAGTAAATAGGGCAAAAGTAAACGCCTCCATTGGACCCTGTTTGTTTTCATCACTATGTAAGACTTGTGCTCCTATTGGCTAGCTCTCCGACACATTGTACGTGATTGGCTAAGGGGCGGGACATCTCTAAGCAGGTTGACCAATCACAACAGAGCCGACCAGCTAACCAATCAGAGCAGACTGGGCTCTGGTTTCAGACAGAGGGTGAAAAGAGGTGCTGCAGCACAGGCAGTATGAGAAGAATAAAGAGCTCTTTGAACATTAAAGCATGGAGACAGTAGAGACACTACATACTGATATACACCTGAACATCAGCAGGAGAGGACTCTTTAAAGTAGAGACACTACATACTGATATACACCTGAACATCAGCAGGAGAGGACTCTTTAAAGTAGAGACACTACATACTGATATACACCTGAACATCAGCAGGAGAGGACTCTTTAAAGTAGAGACACTACATACTGTAGAGGAAACTTCTGTGTAGCTATGCAGTGGGAGTCACCGACTCAGGAAGGAGACACGGGAAGAGCAGTAGCTTTGATGTCAAACACATGATTGTTTATTTGGAGTTACGGCCGGAGGATTCACATCACAAGTCCAAGAGTCAGAGGTTCTGACTTCACGGTAGAGTTGCCACGTCAATTCTGAAGAACTCTACCCCAGACCCATGTATTTAGCTAGTTCAGAGAGCATCATCAACATGCTGCATAACAAGATAGAATGATAACACCTCTATCAGCTGACGCCAACAGGCAGGAACAGGGAGACAAAACACTGAGAGCACAGCAGCCAAGGTTACAGGTGCCTGTGCTCAGTCAGGACAGTTTGAACTGATACACTGGGTCAAAGTTATGGGCCTTGGAAAATATTCCACAACACATACTGATATACACCTGAACATCAGCAGGAGAGGACTCTTTAAAGTAGAGACACTACATACTGATATACACCTGAACATCAGCAGGAGAGGACTCTTTAAAGTAGAGACACTACATACTGATATACACCTGAACATCAGCAGGAGAGGACTCTTTAAAGTAGAGACACTACATACTGATATACACCTGAACACCAGCAGGAGAGGACTCTTTAAAGTAGAGACACTACATACTGATATACACCTGAACATCAGCAGGAGAGGACTCTTTAAAGTAGAGACACTACATACTGATATACACCTGAACATCAGCAGGAGAGGACTCTTTAAAGTAGAGACACTACATACTGATATACACCTGAACATCAGCAGGAGAGGACTCTTTAAAGTAGAGACACTACATACTGATATACACCTGAACATCAGCAGGAGAGGACTCTTTAAAGTAGAGACACTACATACTGATATACACCTGAACATCAGCAGGAGAGGACTCTTTAAAGTAGAGACACTACATACTGATATACACCTGAACATCAGCAGGAGAGGACTCTTTAAAGTAGAGACACTACATACTGATATACACCTGAACATCAGCAGGAGAGGACTCTTTAAAGTAGAGACACTACATACTGATATACACCTGAACATCAGCAGGAGAGGACTCTTTAAAGTAGAGACACTACATACTGATATACACCTGAACATCAGCAGGATACGTCCTATTTAACCATCTTTTCTCGTCTAAATGAGGCAGAGAGACAAAATATAAAGACATTCTTCTCACCACTCGGTGTCCACCCTGAGTTGAGTGTTGCGAACATAATGTCGAGGGTAGACACACTTCCACACGACTAGAAGATCCCGCCTGCTGATGGTTTGCTCTTTGCTCAAAGTCACAGTCAGAGTGTTTTGTATTTCGATGTGGGATCTGTTCGCCTACAAAAACACAAAGGGTTAACTCATAAGTCACACGTCTAAAAGAGGTAGAATAAACTGAGATATGTTGAGCTAGACTGTACAATTATGTATCCTTTCTTTAATTTGTAATATGGATTTGTCATCTGTTATGCAGTTAATGTACCTAGATGTGTTTATTTATGTATGCTTTGTGAATATTTAAAAAAATAAACCTGGTATTTGAAAATAACATTTTTTAACGTTAAGATTTGTTTCTGTATTCATTATCTCCAGGGCTAAATGCTGCCGTGCATATCCCTCCAAAGAATCACTTAGTAATATAGAAATATATTTGTATTCCCACTCACCCGCCTCTCAGTCCCACATTCAGAGGTTTTTCGTGGGATACGGAGGTAGTAAAACATCTCGTTCTCTTCCATAGCGCAGCTGCCATCGTTCAGCCTCACGTCCACCTTCCCCCCGAGGGAAGACGTTAGGAACGGTTTTGCTATCGCGCAGATCACTAATTTATTCAGACACTGGCTGAAAAGGCCTTTCTCTGTTTCAAAACACAAGGGTCAGAGTCAAAGAATCTCATTGGTTGCAGACTTATAGAAATGTTTGTAATCTAAAAAATAATTACAGATCGGAAATGTAGGATACAAACAAAACTGTATTCCCTTACACAGTGGTGGCAAGTACATTTACTTAAGTAATGTACTTTTGGGGTACTTGTACTTTACTTGAGTATTTCCTTTTCCTGCTACTTTGTACTTCTACTGTAAACGGAAATGTCCTATTGTGGGTCTCAGAGGGTTAAGCAACATTTTGAACTCAGGACTTCTACTTGTAATGGAGTATGTTTCAAGTGTGGTATAAGTACTTTTACTTAAAGGGGACCTATCATGCAAAATGCACTTTTGTACGTCTTTTATACATGAACATGTGTCCCCGGTGTTCCAGGGAATTCACCAAGTGTCAGAAAACACAACCCTCTCTAATTTCCTCCATACCCAAATCTCTTAAAAAGGGGCTGCAACGGATCTGATCCAGACTGATCCAGATTTGAACACTTCTCTGACGTCACAGAAGTGGCGCTACGGCTATTGGGCCAACTCCACCAATCAGGAGGAGACAGCCACGGACATTGCCGTTCGAAAGCGCTGGAGACGCTGTAGTACATATGCCAGGCCTGTAGATGGTGCTCTTCTCCCAGAATCAGCCCATGAAAAGACAGTGTTACATTGAGTGAAATGAGGAATGGTTCAAATGCATGATCCGTTTGGTATTTTGAAAAATTAAAAGTATAAATATGCCTTATATAAGTATGGTCCTACGCTATATTATTCAAATATAGCATGATAGGTCCACTTTAAGTAGAGTATCCGAGTACTTTTTCTACCATCAATTTTCTGTGTTGAATGTTTTTTCAATATTATGGTTAGTAGTTCCGTTTTAATAAAATCAGTTGAAAATTCAAGCTCTTTTTTTATCTGTTTTATGGGCGCATATCACTCATCATAGTGTATAGAAGTCCTTAATGAGTGACGTATAACGTGACCTGAGGTTGTGCTGATTTCTGGGATGTGTAACACTTGAGTATACTATAAAAAAATGATAATTTATAAAAGTCAAAAATATACAAAAACGGAAATGTCCCATTGTGGGTCTCAGAGAGTTAAGCAACATTTTGAACTCAGGACTTTTACTTGTAATGGAGTATGTTTCAAGTGTGGTAAGAGTACTTTTACTTTAGTAGAGTATCTGAGTACTTTTTCCACCATTGCCCTTAGTTACATTAGAAAAAGAGAATTTAGATTGAGAACGATTTTACCACAAACTGATAGGAAGTAACTTTGAGAGGTTTACCAACGCAGAGTGGATTTGAAGTTGGAAGCGGCTCCGACACAGAGCTCACATCGTAGTGTTTATGTTTACACACACAGGTGTACGAGCCAAAGGTGTTGATGCACAGCGAGTCAGGCGGACACACATCTCGCTGGAGGGAAGCACACACATCTGGACCTGAAAAACAGTCGAAGATAAAGAGATTTTAGATCTTAAAGGTCACCTATTATGCAAAATCCACTTCTCCATGTCTCTTCTACATCAACATGTGTCCCCTCTTCTTCATGTCTCTTCTACATCAACATGTGTCCCCTCTTCTTCATGTCTCTTCTCCATCAACATGTGTCCCCTCTTCTTCATCAACATGTGTCCCCTCTTCTTCATGTCTCTTCTACATCAACATGTGTCCCCTCTTCTTCATGTCTTCTCTACATCAACATGTGTCCCCTCTTCTTCATGTCTCTTCTACATCAACATGTGTCCCCTCTTCTTCATGTCTCTTCTACATCAACATGTGTCCCCTCTGTGGAAAGAGACTCTGAAAGTTTCAGGAACAAAGATTCTCTCTCTTTTTGATCCATTTCTATAAAAACCTGTCTGAAAATGAGCTGATCAGATTTTGGCCACTTTATGATGTCATAACGATGTGTTGGCTTGTGTAACCATTAGCCAATCAGCAACCAAGGCACTTTGGAAACAGGGCTGAAACAGAGGGGATTATGGGTAATGCTGCAATGATCTGTTTGGTGTTTCAGCCAATCAGAGACAGGCTCTGTATATATCTGAGACCTGTAGTATATTGATGAAAAACAGTATAATAGGGGACCTTTAATGTTTTGAGCTGGTTTTCCACCCACCGCTCCAGTGAATGACGCCATCTGTAACGATCCAGTTGCTTCTGTTCAGGGAGTGAATGTAGTTTAGCTGATCCTCGTCAGGAAGGGGAATGTCTTCGTCAGTTTTGGATGCATTAAAAGACATGAAGAGAACTTCTGTTTTGTCCGGGTCGTCCGCAGGTTCAAAGGTGGCGAGTTCAACGCGGGCCGGAGGAACGAAATCTCTTAACAACTCCTCCAGCTGAAGGATAGAAACGGAAGAAGAAGGGGAGGGGATAAGAAGAGAAGAATATATATTTATTGTCATCATACAAAGTACAACGAAATTTCGTTGGCAACTCTCACTGCAGTAAAAAATAGACATAAATAAATAAGAGTGGTAAAAGCTGAGGTAGTATCGATGACATTGCAACGAGATGAAATGTCAATGTGCATGTGGCAGCGGGGTGTAGTTAGGGCGCCGGCTGCTGGGAGTGGCGCGGCCGGAGACCAGACAGCTGGCCAGAATCAGGTAATCAATCAGTCAATAAAAGCATGGTGGTAAACCTGGTTCTGGTCTCTCTTGCAGTAGAGGCTGGATCCTGAGAGGAGGATCCCCGGAGCCGAAACAACCCGTGTTATTTGTTTTGTGAACTTCCCCAGTCTGGCAATAAACGCCATTTTATTTTCACCACATACCTTCTCCTTCCTTCGTTTTTACCCAAGCAAGAATGCTCACAGTGGCGCCTGAACAGGGACCATTGTCGTAAGGAGAAGGTGTGTGGTGAAAATAAAATGACGTTTATTGCCAGACTGGGGAAGTTCACAAAACAAATAACACGGGTTGTTTCGGCTCCGGGGATCCTGCTCTCAGGATCCAGCCTCTACTGCAAGAGAGACCAGAACCAGGTTAACGCCATGCTTTTATTGACTGATTACCTGATTCTGGCCAGCTGTCTGGTCTCCGGCTGAGCCACTCCCATCTCTCCGGCCGAGCCACTCCCCTCTCTCCAGCAGCCGGCGCCCTAACCACACCCCGCTGCCACAGTGCATATTTACACTTAGTCTAAAAAAAACAAGATCAAATGGGTGAAAAAGATTAAAGAGGCGATGGAAAAGAAGGAACAACAATTTTGGAATTGAAGTGGTTCAAGTAAAGTCCCTACCTAACAACTGAGCTAATGTCGCTAATGGTGATGCTAAAGGACAAGAATACATACATCTATTAAGAAGAAATTATGCTCGGTTTGTAATGTATTCTTTACATCTCAGTAAAGATAAAACTTAGTTCAGAAAATAAATGTTTGCATGAGGAAATTGGACTAAAAGTGAACTTTAATTTCTTTATACATCGAGCTCTAAAATTAGTATGAAAACTGTCTGCAGACAGACAGTGACTAAAGTATGTTAACCGTTAATTATCCTCCCACCTTATCTTTGAAAATGTTTCCCATCTCTGCTCTCGGCTCTGAATCGTCTTCCAGTAGATCCTCAGGTAGAGACCAGGGAACGACCATTTTGAGAGCAAAGATGGAGAAATCTAACATCAGATCCACAGGAAACATACAACAAGAAAAGAGAAACACAGCAGGTTATCCTGGAAGATAATCACCAACAAATCATGTATATCAGGAGTCAAACTCAATTTCATCGCGGGCCACATTAGCATTATGGTTGCACTCAAAGGGCCGGTTGTAACTTTAAGACTATATAAAAATACATATATAATAATGTGTTATTACCTTATTGCCTCTGCATTGGATTATCGGATAGGGTAATAACTTCATAATTAACTATGTCTGAAAGCAGATCGAATAATTGCAAGTCTCTTCAGTGCGCATGTCACAAAACGAGATGCATTGTGGGACATGTACTTTATGGACAACCTGCTTCTGTAAAGCGGCATGTAACCGTATCATAAAAAAGGGATTATATTCTTTGCAAGCTCTCACAATATCTGTTTTATTTATTTATTACTGGACATATTTTATTCCGTGTCTATGCAAATACTGCTATATTTTTTTATGTTATTTTAGTTTTCTTAAACTAGTTCTCTATGTGTTTTTAATTTTTGTTTTACTTTTATGTATGCACCACAACATCAAGGAACCTGTTTCTGATTGATATCATAATTAAACTAGCCCCCAGAGATGGCAAAAGTACACACTTTACTCAAGTAGAAGTACAGATACTCGTGTTTAAAAATACTTTGGTAAAAGTACTGACTAAACTTCTTTACTCAAGTAAAAGTAAAGAACTTTGAGATGTACTTCAGTAAAAAGTACCCATAACTAGCAGCTGTTTTAAAGAGTACCTGACCTCCCTTTATATTAATAGAACAATAATGTCATTGTTAGCTAATGAATGTTTCCATGCTGAACAACGGCAACATGACAACGTTTCCATTGGTCCCTCTTCTTTAGAGAAGACCAGGAAATGATGGATACACGGATCGTGTTCAAATCAATAGGCACGCAATGACTCTAAAGAATAATGATCACGCACCAAACACACATTCAGACTAAAGGAACCAGCTGTTTGGGAAATGAGAGAAGTAGAAAGTACAGGTATTTGAGTTCAACATGTAAGAAGTAGAAAGTACAGGTATTTGGGTTCAACATGTAAGAAGTAGAAAGTACAGGTATTTGGGTTCAACATGTAAGAAGTAGAAAGTACAGGTATTTGGGTTCAACATGTAAGAAGTAGAAAGTACAGGTATTTGAGTTCAACATGTAAGAAGTAGAAAGTACAGGTATTTGGGTTCAACATGTAAGAAGTAGAAAGTACAGGTATTTGAGTTCAACATGTAAGAAGTAGAAAGTACAGGTATTTGGGTTCAACATGTAAGAAGTAGAAAGTACAGGTATTTGAGTTCAACATGTGAGAAGTAGAAAGTACAAGTATTTGAGTTCAACATGTGAGAAGTAGAAAGTACAGGTATTTGAGTTCAACATGTAAGAAGTAGAAAGTACAGGTATTTGAGTTCAACATGTAAGAAGTAGAAAGTACAGGTATTTGTATTCAACATTTAAGAAGTAGAAAGTACAGGTATTTGTATTCAAAATGTAAGAAGTAGAAAGTACAGGTATTTGTGTTCAACATGTAAGAAGTAGAAAGTACAGGTATTTGTATTCAACATTTAAGAAGTAGAAAGTACAGGTATTTGTATTCAAAATGTAAGAAGTAGAAAGTACAGGTATTTGTGTTCAACATGTGAGAAGTAGAAAGTACAGGTATTTGTATTCAACATTTAAGAAGTAGAAAGTACAGGTATTTGTGTTCAACATGTAAGAAGTAGAAAGTACAGGTATTTGTGTTCAACATGTGAGAAGTAGAAAGTACAGGTATTTGTATTCAACATTTAAGAAGTAGAAAGTACAGGTATTTGTGTTCAACATGTAAGAAGTAGAAAGTACAGGTATTTGTGTTCAACATGTGAGAAGTAGAAAGTACAGGTATTTGTATTCAACATTTAAGAAGTAGAAAGTACAGGTATTTGGGTTCAAAATGTAAGAAGTAGAAAGTACAGGTATTTGTGTTCAACATTTAAGAAGTAGAAAGTACAGGTATTTGTATTCAACATTTAAGAAGTAGAAAGTACAGGTATTTGTGTTCAAAGTGTAAGAAGTCAAAGTAAAAAGTCGTGGAGTAAAGTAACAGAAAAATGTACTTAAGTACAGTAACGAAGTATTTGTACTCCACCACCTCTGTTAGCCCCTTTGAACTGTGTTGTGTTGATGGGACTTCAGACTAACCGTGGTTTAGAGGCGATGAAGCAGCCACCCTCCCAAGGATCTCGAAGGACACTTTGCTTCCCTCAAATAACAATTGGGAATGCTCCGATTCCCACTGAACGCCACATTCCTCCCACACATCCAGCAGGTATTTCTTTCCTTCCTCCAGCCCAAAGAGGCTCAGCTCTGTATCTTTGATTCTGCTGCTCTGGATGATGATGCCGTTCTCCTGAGGCAACTCGTATAGAAAGGTCACGGCTTCATGAAGGGTGCTGTTTGAGATCCAGTGAGCGGTGGAATCGTTGGAGCGATACCCGAGCTCAGAAACACGGTGAGGACCTGGAAACACACAGAAGCAGAACATACAAGGTATTCAAGGCTTTTATTGTCATGTGTACATACTGTAGCTACAGTGTAGTTAGGTCAATGAAAATCTTTGGTCACAGGCTCCTCCAACAGTGCAACACAATAATACAAATAAAATAGAAATGAAGAAGGATAGGTACCGTTTAACACTCAAGGAATAGTGAAAACTTGCATCGAAACACCTGTGAAGCCAAGAAGTGATATATATCGACATCATTTAACTTTTAAATTGGCAATCACAGATTCATATTTTGGAAAATTCGATTGTTTTTTTTTCTACACCCGTATTACACTGTAATACAGCTCCACTACACCAGTATTACACCTATTCTAACCCACTATAAACCAATGTTAAACCACCATTATTACACCAATTATACAACATCCTAGCACCTGTTTTACACTCGTATTACACTGTTATTATCTCGATTTTACATCCATGTAACACACCAATATTACACCATTATATCAACCATACAATTCCGTCATTAAACCCATGGTACACCATTGTTAACATCTGTTTTACACCCATATTACACTGTGATTAGCCCCATTTGACATCTATGTAAAACCAGTATTACACCAATATCACACTGTAATTTAGTGGAAATGCTGATAGATATATAATTCCAGAGATACATCCCATAATTCATCACATTTTTAACATGGAAGTCAATGGAGAACTCTTCAGACTTGAAAACTCTTCATGCAACTTCAACTGTTCATTCATACTTTCACTCAGAAACCTCTTTCTAACTTTAAAATGTTACACATCTTTCTGACATTATTCGTGTTAAAGAACTTATAAATCTGATTCATACTTTTACAAATATTAACCATTGTTCAGACCTTGGTAAAGAGGTTTTCTTCAGATTTTAACATTAGTGTGTATTTAGCAGCTCGTTAAGGTGCGTGATGTCACAGCTAGAGTGGAGGACAGCTTAAAATTCGCCTTCATATATATATTTTTTAAAAACCTGCCATAATTCCCAAACCCTACACTCCTGAGACATAATTTGGCATGACAAACATCTCGTAGCTTGAAAAATGAAAAAAAATTAAGCAAAATGCCTCTTGAGGGCATGAAGTGACAAAAACGTTCAACATGTCTCCATTAAAGCCGTTAATTATTAACCCAAAAGTACACTTCAGATGCTCAAGTTCCTTGACATGCTTCACGCGTTGAAATGTTACGGTTCTTCAACAAAACGTTCACATGTAAGAGGTTTATCTCCCATTCAGAACAATGCTCTCCTCTCACAGATTACTGCACATCACCATGGAAACCTTTGATCTCTGGACACATCGTTAGCTCAAATATAAACACCTGTCTCATGGAACACGATGATGTCATAACTCCAACTGACATGCTACAACTCAGACCCGGCGCCAGAACAAATCTAAAGGGAGGGCATATGATTTTCATGGGAGGGCACACAAAACCGTCACGTGCTGCGTGCCTGCGGCACAATATATATCAAACAGCGAGGCCAACAGCATTGCGTAAAGACGCACACTTATCGCAAATACATGCAACATAGAAACCACTTTTGAAACCTTGTGTGCGTGGCAGCACAAACACTGGTAAATCACGAACAAGGCACACTAGTTAAAGATGGCAGCTGCCTCATCGTTGCACTCGGAGAGAAATAGTAGAGACGGAGACGATGAACTGTTTAGCCCGCCTTGGGCATGGTTTATTTTCCTATGCACTGCAGGTGCATCCTTTCGCTCAGCCGAGCTAACTTAGAACAACAACACATATATATCTGGACTGAATGTGCATCAGGTGAACACACCCTCATTTACATATGACGAAAGCCTGCGTCCTTAAGTAGCACATAACACTTCAGTGCCTCACAGTGGTACAATAACATGACATCCCTTTGTGAGCTTGAGTACAGAATAGACATAGGCTAATGATATATATATATATATCAACAACAACTGAGGACATATGCACATTTCCCTTAACACACACATTTGAAATAAAAATATAACAGCAACAGCTTTGATTGGGTCACCGTTGACCGGCGCAGCAAACATAATAATACAGAGGGAGCGACACCACATTATGCAGTGCGTAATGTGGCGCAGTAAGCACTGACATATTGACATGCAAACATTACTTACTACTTTATGCTAATAAAGCTGGAGACGCCGTTTGCCTGAAGAATGGAATCGCCTCAGCAAAGTGTCCTTCCACTCATCCCTGCATTTCCTGGTCAAGTCCTTTTCAAACCCGAGTTGAATAAGGTGAGCTTTCCGCTGTTGCAGCATGCTCCGTCGGTGGTCACTGAAAATGTTTTTCAGGGCTGAAAACGAGTTCTCACAGGTAGCAGTGGAGGCCCCGAAAGTTAAGGCCGACTTAAATGCCCCTATGACACTTGGCATGGCTTCCAGGGTCTTGTGGAAGGTGGTGAGGAGTGTTTTAATGGTCCATTTTCCATCATCTGGGGGCGTAGAGCCTTCCATTTGTGCGCGAAGAAACTGTCGGGCCACAACAAACTCGGCTTCTACAAGTTTAGTGCTGGTCAACTCCAACAGGGGCAATACTTTGTCTGTGTTCAAAAATAAATGACTCTCAGGATCAAGTGAAGCCAGTGATTCCATCAGTGCGCTGTTGCGCTCTCCAAAGCGTCGTGCCATCTCTCCACACACTGCGTCAATGCAGCTGTAAAACAGTCTCCTACTTTCTGTTACTGTTTCGTCCTGGTCAAGCCGTGCTCCAGTAGATTGCTCAACAACGTAATCTTGTAGAGTTGTGTTTTTTGTTGTGCGTCTCTTCTTACTTTGGGGCGGGTCAGTTGTGTCCTCTGCTGCTCCACACTTATCCCATAGCGCACCAAACTCGGTTTCTGTGCGCAGGCCCGCAACACACTCCGTGGCTGAGTTCACCAGTTGGACAGCTGTCAGGAGATCCATGTCTTTCGATTGTAGCATTCTATTAGGTGGTTCAAGAAGCATCAAAATCTTGTTGATGAGAAGCGCAATGAATCTGAAGTCCAGCTTTGAGATGACACTCAGCAGTCCCACAGCTTCCACTCTCAGGTCAGCTGGGAAGGAGCGTGCACGTTGAACTTCCGTCAACAGCTGGGAAATTTCCCCATGTGATTTCTGTATCACCTGCACTGTGGCCAAATGACCGGTCCAGCGTTGGTCAAGTAGACGTTTTAGTGTTTCCCCTTGATAATGAACCGCGACTGTGGGTTTTCGGATGAATTTGTACAAGAGGTTACACACATTAAAAAAATCTGTGATGGGCTGTTCTGCAGACATTGCCTGCACTACCACTAAATGGAGCTGATGATTGAAGCAGTGCACGTATGGGATTTCCCTCTTCAATGTATCCTGAAGGAGTTTCTGTACTCCACCATGTTTTCCCGACATCAGGGAGGCCCCGTCATACACTTGGCTCAGTATTTTGTCTGTGCTCAGTCCAGCCTTGGTCAGTTCGGAAATAACCGTTTGGGTTAGAGTGTTGGCATCCCCTCTGTCTGCAGTGGCTATGGTCAAAAGCCGCTCTTTTATCTCACAGTTTGCATCGATAAACCGAAGAACAATGGAAATATTCTCCTGCCCGGTGGGATCCCTGGTTCCGTCGACTTTAATTGAATACACTGCATCCCCCATCTCTTCGACAATATGCTCAGTCACTAAGGTGCTCATTATTTCTATTATGGCATTGTGCATGTCGTGAGAGGTGTGTGTTGCTGTGTGGGGAATGCTTTCTATTATTTTGGCCAACTCTGCATCTTTGTGCAGCGTATACTCAAACAGCGATAGGAAGAGCCCACTGCCTGACTCGGACATGCTGTGGAGTGCATCGTGGTCACCTCTGAGAGGGAGTTGGTTGACAGCTAAAAGAGCTATCATATCAACGACAGCTGACACGTAATAACGGCTCCGTGCAGCTGATCTGCACCAAAGTACTAATTTCCTTATTTGTTTCCTCGCGTATCTCTCTCTCTCTCTCTCTCTCTCTCCACAAACTCTCACATGAAATGTGTTCTTTTGATGCGGCATGCCTTAGCAGTCCTTTATCAGTCTGTAATGCGTGTTTCCAGTCGCAAAAACCTTTGACAGTAAAAGCCGCATCAGATGAAGACGTATTCACTTTAAACTGTCTACAGGGGAAACAAAAGGCTGCGTCTGCTTTTAACGAATCTTCAAGCCATGGTCTGTTGTGCCATGCAGCGGCTAAAGTGCGCTTCTTCCCTGAAAACAATCTCTCTGGATAACGATCCAGTTTCACCTGTGGGTTTATTAACCCCAAGATCATCTTGGGCTGTTGGTCTTTGAGCGGTTGCTGGCCCAATAGTACCCGTTGATGTGCTGCAAGGTAGCGTCTGTAGTGGAGGCACCGGCACGGAGGAGGAGGAGGATGCTGCTGCCGCTGCTGCTGCTGGCGGCGGGTGTGGTACAGGGTGTGGCAACGCATGTGGTGACGGTAGGAGCACAAGGAGCTGTGCCTCGGAGGACAGCGTTGGTGGCGGCCGCCTTGATGAGTCAAGGATTGGGCTCGCTAACTCAGCCCCGGGGTTTGCCGAGGTCAAGCTTGTGAGATTAAGGCGTGCTGCTGCAACGGCAGGTGCAGGGTCGCCAGCAGCACCATCGGCTGCAGTTCTTTCATCGCCATTTCGTTTTAATACATTCTTAGATCTTTTGAGCCAATTTCTGATGTCCATTTTGTCATTGAAACAGAAATGGCAGTCTACAGAATGCACAATAAACAATAAACAAATCCAGAATTGGCGACTGAGTGTGACGCTGTGATTGGTCTAAATGTGGACGAATCACAAATCACAACAGACACATGAATTTATTTGACGTAGCCTGCGATTTTTTTTGTAGTTACTATCTGACATCACATACATCGTAGCATAAAAGTTCAATGTTATAAATATTTTTTTAAAAACGTGTTTATTGGGGGAGGGCAGGAATGTCAAATGGGAGGGCCTGGCCCTCCCTGGCCCTCCCACGGCGCCGGGCATGCTACAACTCCTATGAAAAAAGTGCTCAAACTTCACATGACAGTTTTAAGATTTCTTCAAATGCCGTTGCCTTGGCAACACAATGCTCACTATGAAACACAGTTCTCACAACTTCAGTTAAAATGCTCGAAATGGCACAAAACTTCACAGGTTTGGCAACAATGCAGCCATCAACATATCTAAGCGTATTATGGGATGTCATCAAATGCCGTTGGCATGGCGACAGATCCTTCGCCATCAAGTTAGTTCAATAGTTTGCAGTTCAAATATTCTGCTGCTTTTCCAAGCCTTTTTACTTTCTTTTCTTCTCTCATCACACATTCAATCCCCCAGTGTTCATGTATCATTTCAATCTAAAGTCTTCACTTTCTTCTTACACATTACATTTCAATCTAAATTCTTCACTTTCTTCTTACACATTACATTTCAGCATAGCAGTTTAGAGTCAGCTTTTCAGCAGAAAGCATTCCCACTAGTAATTTCTTCAGGAATTGCATTCTCTAGTTACACCTATGTTACACCTATACAACTATTACACCCATGGTAGACCTGTTTTAAACCTGTTTTACACCCGTATTGCACCGTAGTTAGACTGTTATTAAAGGACTCAAAATGGCCAATAAAAGTGTGCATATTAACAGTAGCATGTGTCTTTTCATCCACATTACCTGTGTGTGCTGTGATTGTCTCGGAGCTCATGAGAACTCCGTCTCCACACATCGCCTCCACCCTGGCTTCATACTGCTGGCATGGCAGGAGCCCCCCCACGGTGAAGCTGGTGCTCAGCGTGGAGCCCTGCAGCTCCCCCTGGTGGTGGACTCTGAAGGAGGAGATGGACGACGTGTTCCTCACCTCCCAGATCAGGGTGTAGTTATTGGGGCCGAACGATGACTGACGCAGGGCCTCGATGCTGGAGAGAGCTGAGGAACAGACAGGATTATGTTCAGAGATGCAAAAGTACACACATCCTTTAGTCAAGTAGAAGTACAGATACCCATGTTTGAAAATACTCTGGTAAAAGTAGAAGTACTGACTAAACTTCTTTACTCAAGTCAAAGTAAAGAGGGCTTTGAAATGTACTTCAGTAAAAAGTACCCATAACTAGCAGCTGTTTTAAAGAGTACCTGACCTCCCTTTATATTAATAGAACAATAATGTCATTGTTAGCTAATGAATGTTTCCATGCTGAACAACGGCAACATGACAACGTTTCCATTGGTCCCTCTTCTTTAGAGAAGACCAGGAAATGATGGATACACGGATCGTGTTCAAATCAATAGGCACGCAATGACTCTAAAGAATAATGATCACGCATCAAACACACATTCAGACTAAAGGAACCAGCTGTTTGGAAAATGAGAGAAGTAGAAAGTACAGGTATTTGAGTTCAACATGTAAGAAGTAGAAAGTACAGGTATTTGAGTTCAACATGTAAGAAGTAGAATGTACAGGTATTTGAGTTCAACATGTAAGAAGTAGAAAGTACAGGTATTTGTGTTCAACATGTAAGAAGTAGAAAGTACAGGTATTTGTGTTCAACATGTGAGAAGTAGAAAGTACAGGTATTTGAGTTCAACATGTAAGAAGTAGAAAGTACAGGTATTTGTGTTCAACATGTGAGAAGTAGAAAGTACAGGTATTTGAGTTCAACATGTAAGAAGTAGAAAGTACAGGTATTTGAGTTCAACATGTAAGAAGTAGAAAGTACAGGTATTTGTGTTCAACATGTAAGAAGTAGAAAGTACAGGTATTTGTGTTCAACATGTAAGAAGTAGAAAGTACAGGTATTTGGGTTCAACATGTAAGAAGTAGAAAGTATAGGTATTTGAGTTCAACATGTAAGAAGTAGAAAGTACAGGTATTTGTGTTCAACATGTAAGAAGTAGAAAGTACAGGTATTTGTGTTCAACATGTAAGAAGCAGAAAGTACAGGTATTTGTGTTCAACATGTAAGAAGTAGAAAGTACAGGTATTTGAGTTCAACATGTAAGAAGTAGAAAGTACAGGTATTTGTGTTCAACATGTAAGAAGCAGAAAGTACAGGTATTTGTGTTCAACATGTAAGAAGTAGAAAGTACAGGTATTTGTGTTCAACATGTAAGAAGCAGAAAGTACAGGTATTTGTGTTCAACATGTAAGAAGTAGAAAGTACAGGTATTTGTGTTCAACATGTAAGAAGTAGAAAGTACAGGTATTTGTGTTCAACATGAAAGAAGTAGAAAGTACAGGTATTTGAGTTCAACAAGTAAGAAGTAGAAAGTACAGGTATTTGGATTCAACATGTAAGAAGTAGAAAGTACAGGTATTTGTGTTCAACATGTGAGAAGTAGAAAGTACAGGTATTTGTGTTCAACATGTAAGAAGTAGAAAGTACAGGTATTTGTGTTCAACATGTAAGAAGTAGAAAGTACAGGTATTTGTGTTCAACATGTGAGAAGTAGAAAGTACAGGTATTTGGGTTCAACATGTAAGAAGTAGAAAGTACAGGTATTTGTGTTCAACATGTGAGAAGTAGAAAGTACAGGTATTTGTGTTCAACATGTAAGAAGTAGAAAGTACAGGTATTTGTGTTCAACATGTAAGAAGTAGAAAGTACAGGTATTTGTGTTCAACATGTAAGAAGTCAAAGTAAAAAGTGGTCAGAAAAATAAGCAGCGGTTAGGGTTAGGGCTAGGCTAACCCTAAACTGCCGTTGCAGGAAAGACGGCCGGCAAAAATCACCGACTGTGTGAACGTGAACATTAATAGAATATCATCTCCCATCTTATGAGCAATCTGACTATTATAACATTAGCGTTAAGAAGCTTAATTAAATATCTGCCACAACATAAGTAACCGGATCAGAGTAACATCAAGTACAGTCCGCGGCACTGTGAGTGCAGACGTTGATGTGTCCCATTATCATTCATATCACATATCTCCTTATCTGAGTCAGCTTCCTGAGCCATATCTGGCCGTGCAACACTCAGTGTCATACTGTATGCAGAAGTATTATTTTAAGCAACACATTAAGTTGACGAAACACACGAGTCAAATGTAATGAAAGTCAGATCGTGTCTTAGACGGGGCAGTGATATCATAAACCTGTTAATGTACGCATTCAAACACTTTTTCTGTTACCAGCTGTATTCACCTTGCAGGTGCAGCTCTGTGGCTTTGATCCTGGATAAAGTGTTTGCGTCATGGATGTTTAAAGTTTAACTTCTTCATATGTCTAATATCATAGTTGACTTTTCATTCAGGAAGTATGACGCTGCGCTGTCAGTATGCTTCTCCATGTTTGTGATTGGTCGAATGCTCCAGATACCACCGCTTTCATGTGAACGCGCACCTAACTAGATAGGACACGGCTGGCTTGAGCGATCCACTTGATAACCCACGTCGTGAGCGCGTATGTTTTGGATTAGGCCAACCGGCTAACTCAAACATATCCAGGTTAGGTTGAACCGGCTTCGTAGTACAAGCCTCTGGTATTTGTGTTCAAAATGTAAGAAGTAAAATGTCATCAGAGTAAGTACAGTAACAAAGTATTTGTACTCCAATACTTCCCACCTCTGACTATATCCAGCGTATGCATGTTGTTGTTGTTGTTGTTGTGTAGTATCTAATGCGCCCATTTGGTGCAGGTCTCACCAGAGTTTCCATCGTTCAGGACCATCTTGCTGTTGCGGGACTCGATCCCTTTCTGGCAAACGGTCTGAAAGCCAAACCTGACCCTCCCGCACGGCTCCAGGTTCGACAACATGAACACAAAGTTGTTTTTGTTGTGCAGCGACAGCACTTCCTCCGTGACGTGGTTCAAACCGTCCAGGTGAAAGGTGGTGAGCAGGAAGAAGGACAACTTGTTGTTTTCAGGACAATCCCAGGCCAACGATATGCTGCTGCCGTTAAACGACGTCACCTTGAAGTCTCTGGGAGAGTCTGGGTCTGGTGGGAAACAGAAACGGTTAGGCCTTTTTGATCCTTTATTAAGTTATCATTTTAAAAATATAAACTATCTATCCAATACAAATTATAAAGCGTAGTCTAACACTTCAAAATCGACTCAAAAATCAGTCCACTGAGTACAAATATGGCTACTTTCTGGTCATTTTAGATCCTAAAAATGCAAGAAATGGATTGAACATTCTCAATAGCCCCCAAATACACTCCAAGATTGTCCAAATCAACCAAGCAAATGTTTAACTGCATTGTTTGCATAGGCTATAATGCTAATTAACGTTAATGCAATTTGTGCAATGAGTACTTTTACTTTAAGTATGTTTTGATGCCAATAGTTTTCTACTTTTACTTTCGTAACATTTTGAATGCAGGACTTTTACTGTAACAGAGTATTCCTACACTCCGGTACTTTTACTCAAGTACAAGACCTGAGTACTTCTACTTTTACTCAAGTACAAGACCTGAGTACTTCTACTTTTACTCAAGAACAAGACCCGAGTACTTCTCCGTCCTCTGAGTACATACCGGTGATAGTAGAAAGGCAGGTGAGGGTCTGAGTCTCCACACAGGCCACGTAGTTGCTGCAGGACTCCAGAGCTGTGAAGCGGTATTGGTTGTCTGTGGTTGTGTCCATGCTGAGAGTGTTATATGAACCCAGCTCACTGTGGTAAAGATTCACAGTGAGACTGGATGATGATAGAGGGTTCTCCACCCAGGAAACCAGCAGCATGGAGGGACTCCTGGACTCCAGTTGGATGGGGAAACGCATAGTGTGGCCTGGGATGAGCAGGAGTGTAGTTGCAGACAAACAAAGACATAGTACATTTAAAGCAGTGTAAATAGATGCATAAACATCGTGAAACTTAACCTCAATACGGAAATGCAGTTGGAGTCAAACAAAGGCATAGGCAATTTAAAGCAGTGTTAATAAACCCATTAAATCATGGAGACATGTCACAGTAGAGACACTACAGGGGACGGGTGGCGCAGTGGTCTGTGCGTTTGATCATCAGATCAAGGGGGCGTTGGGGAACTCCAGTTCGAAACCCGCTCCCGCCCCACTGCGTCAGGCCGTTGTGTCCAAGACACTTCACCTGAACTTGCTCCTGTGGGTATTGTCCACAGTAGATGACCATTACATGTATGATCTGTATTTGTAATGTGTATTTGTAAAGCGCTTTGAGAGTCATTGATAAAGCGCTATAATAAATATAAGGATTATTATTATTATTATTATTATTATTATTATTATTATTACTACTACATACTGATATACACCTGAAAATAAGCATATCAGGGCCTCTTTAAAAATGGAGGTCTGGTCGACATTTAAATACAATAAATAACTGAATAAACAAAAAGACAATCTCACCAATTGCAAGGAAGAAGTGGTCGTCCTGGTATAAGAATAATGTGCTATTCTCACATGCAAACACTTCAGTGGTGCTCAGCATCTCCAAGAACCCCTGAAGAAAGAACAAGTTAGCAAGAGTGAGCTGGATAATATGTTATTTTGATATATCAGAAGTACCTTGGTAGCACTTGTTGGTTTCTCTTGGGGTTTCTGCCGGCCTCTGATCTCAGTGAACCTTGTCCCTAAAGATAAACACATTTAATAACTAGTGATTTTTAGTATGCTAGGATATTTAAAAAGATACTTACATGGGCTAATTCTTAAAGTCCATGCCTCAACTTTGTCTCCATACTGAAGGGTGAGCTTGTTTTCAACACCTGGAGGCACCGTCAGAGAGGTGACCTTCGCCTCCTTCCTGATGTTTCCTAATGCGGTGTCATTCAGCCATACGTTCACATCCTGCCTGAAAAGATGGAAAAATGCATGTTTAATGATACCCTATTGAGTATATGTACACAAGTATTGTACTTTAAAATTTGAGTATTTCCATTTAAAGCTTCTTTACACTTCTACATTTCAGAGGCAAATATCATACTTTTTACTCCACTACATCCATTTTAACACTCACTTTGTACATATAAAACACATGATATGCTCATAAGATATAATGCAGTACTGTATAGTACTAATCTACACAGTATTTCTCGTATCTAAAATGTGGTCCATGTTGACAAACAAAACTAGAATGCTGGATAAAAACAGGATAATATGAGTAATATAATACGGTGAACATATCCATTTTGCATTAACTAGTACTTGTAGCCTACTTTTGATAATTTAAGTACATTTATACTTCTGTTCTTGATATTGTGTTGAAATGGGTCATTGTGCAGGACGAGTACTTTTACTTTATCCTGTCTTTACCACTATTAAATACACGAGTCTTTGTGGAAATACCGAGTATATATATATAAAAAAAATTAGTACAGCAGCCTACATGGGCTTTTATATATAAAAACGAACTGGTTATTGTATTGGAGTAGAAGAAGAAAAAAATACTACGTAAATCCTATACACTATAATCCTACTATAGGAAACAAATATAAGAGTAACATTGAAGTTATGTATGCCGATTTAACCATTAATATATGATATGTTAATGTTTAACTATATATCCAGATTTGCCGATCTGTAACGAAGACTGCACGTGCACACAACTAAAAAACGTGCTTTCCTCGCGCTCACCTTTCCAGGACATGGTTGTTGTCCATCCAGCAGATCGAGAAGGAAATATCATGGCTCCGTCCTGCAGGAAAACCACTCAAAGTATCTCCAAAATGCAACAAAACCTGGATTATTTCCACTGCGTAACATGTGCGCTACTCACCAAACGATATGGTGTGAGGGACCAGGATGAAAAAGATGAAGGAAAATTCTAAAGAGTTCCTGGAAACACAAACGCGGATTAATTATCTGATTTTAAGTCAGATAATACTGAATATTAACGTGTTTATATCTTACATTTTCTGTTTTATTCCAGCAAAGGAGAGCATGTAGTGTTTTTCAGAGTCGAAGCTTGTTTGGACTCCTAACAAGAGGCAGGTGTGTGCTGCCTTCACGCACCTGATCATGTGTCGTACTTTTGAGAGTTTAATGCAATTATATACTTTTTTTTATTGTTATTTAGGAGATTTCATGGGAAACTCAAGTCTGCAGTGAACGTTTGTAATTGACATTAAGATATAAACAGAACTAAGACAAATACAAATGTAATAATTTACTTTTAAATCCATTCTGAAAGTGTGTGAGTTTAATTGTATGTACTAAAACGGAGTATTTTCTGTTGGCTCAAGGACAGATTTGATCAGTGAGTGCATTTGAGATACTTGTACTTTACTTGAGTATTCTCATTAAATGCTACTTTATACTTCTGCTCTACTACGTTTTGGAAGCTAATGTCTTTTTACAGATTTATTTACTATTTACTTTACAGATTACAGATTTTGACACACAATACTTAGCCAAAACTATTAAAACATGATTATTCGGTATAGATTAAACCCTCACAAATTATATTAAACTAACTCAGTGGTTCTCAAACTTTTCCTTTGGAGAAAAAAAAAAAAAGTCGGGCCCCCCCCCAACACAAATAGTCAGGCTCAGTGGCGGCGCCAGAGATTTATTTTGCGGGTACTGTGGGGTAGCTTGACGTTTCATAGAGGGTGCTCAAACATTTAGGGTTTCCCATTAATGTACGAGGCGCTACAGTGGAATTTTCTACTGCAACAATCCCCACGCATATTGCGGAAGTTTATGAAGAGAATTATGCAGAAGATGTGATGCAGCATATTTTTGGTATATTCATTTTAATCTCACCAATATATAAGAGGTGTATTGCATCATGTTATCCCTAAATATATGTGTGGGTATATACATTCCTTTGTATTAATAGTTGAAGGAACAAAATACATTTTTCCTCTTAAATATAGAGAGGTTTTTTATAGATTCCTGAAACAATGTTCCCTTTTTCTTTAAAGTAGATTAGCGCAATAGTCTTTTTCTTTCACTTGTACCCTTTTCATCAAAAGGGTGCTTTAGGCTATTTTTGAGGGGTAAAATGCAGAATTACTTGTGAGTTCTGTTTTGAGTAAAAAGATTACCCTTTTGAGTGTTTTTCTTGGTTAACCATTAGATATAGTGGCTAAATTTGTTCTAAGTTAATTATGCGCATCCTGCAGGCCTTGAGAATTTAGTCACACAGTTAAGAGAGACAATGGTCCTTTTAGACTAAGGGTGAGCTTACTTCGGGTGAATAAAAGTTCAGAGATGATTGGGGGGGTATGAAGACAGTTAGGCGTTGTTGGTGAGCTAGTTCTGAGGATGTCATGGGATAGTGACTGTTTTATTCCTAACAAGTATGGCTTTCATAAAGAAACACATGACTTGGGTGATAAGATGTGTTTTGTTGTAAAATGGGCCCGTTTGGTTTTCTGCTGGCCAGCGCTGGGTCATTGTGACAAAGCATATTTTGCGTCTGCCAATGAGAGGACCTGAAAAGATGACCAGCTGACCTCACCCCTTCCTTCTGTCTTCTGGTATATATTCTGTTGATTCCTGAGTTCGGCCTCTCTTCACATGCTGTCAGGACCGGAAGGATCTCCGCAGCACGCGAACCAGGGCAGAAGTGGCCGGCTACTTCTTAAAACATTACAATATGATTTTAGTATATTGTATTATATGGTGTTGTAATGTATTATAGTGCATTGCATTATTACCTTTGATAATTAAAACAGATTATTTAAACTGGTATCTGGGTGTTCTCTGTCTGATTTCCTTCCTGTTATGATTTTAAGCAGGACTCGTCAAAACGACACGCGGAGCCGAGTGGGGTTGTAAAAACCTCAAAACTCCAACAAGTGGTGACCCAGACGTTTACGAGTGGGCGTTCAGCGGGAGTCACATCAGCAGCCAGCGGACGAAGCTGTCCAGGGGTGACACCTCGAAATACTTTCTGACAACTAAAAACAGAGCTCTATACAAAATATCAGGTAAGCACGGATACCCGTTACACTCAAAATCTGTGATTTGGCTATATTCAAATTTTTTAGAGTTGTCAGGAATATTTCTCAGTGTCTAGTCTTCACGCTAAAGATAATGCAATGCATATTTTAGCATAGGTAGGTAACTAACTAAGAATAATAAGATTAATAAAGCAACGGTTAGGAACCTCGTGGATTTTTCAGAATCGCACGACTAACTCGTTAGCTCCATGTGAAGCGATGAGGACTGTAAGAAGAAGGTGAAAGGCCCCGTGCGTTTTTTTCAGAACTCGACACGGCTAACTCGTCGGGGGCGTTCAGTGGTTTCTAATGATTCCATCCAGAACTAAATTGAATAATGCTTTCCAGTCTCATAGGAGCTGCAGTTGCATTATAAGTGAATCCAAGGGGAGATACGCAAATTTCAAATAACCATTTTGAAAGGACCGGAATCTCGTTCTCTTGTTCTGTGGGGTTAATCTATCTAGCCAAAGGTGACGATAAAGAGATTATGTTATCTGTTGAAATAAACATCGCACCATAAAGCTGGATAGACTGTACGGGGAATAATTTTCTGGGAATAATTACTAATAGATAAGGGAGAAAAGTCAGATAAAGAAATGCGTGGTCACCAGAGGTTAAAGAAAGCCCCCCTTTTTTCTTCACAGCTTTCCTCTAATTGCTGAAGCAGCAGCCAGAAGTGTGACTGCTTGTGCTTCTTCTCAAAATGCCTCAAAAATGGCTGCTGAGCGTTGAATTTAAAACAAGGAGTGAATAATCAACGACTGGTCTGAAGTTGGAGTGAATAACATTGAAAATTAATAGATCAATGTGTCGTAGATATTTAAATAAATAAGAAACTATAATTTGTCGTTTTTAGCATAGTTTTTGTGGGATGCAGTTACGTCACATTGTGGTTTTCATGAGAAGTTTTGAGAACTGATTGTTACTATTGCATTGCATTGTGAATTTTGTGCTATTTGTCATTAGGTAGTTTTTGTAATATCATTAGTAGACATTAATTGTGTTTATGAAGAAAGAGTAAGTAAACAGGAGGGATCTGTTCATGTTTAAACATGACAGAGGTGCTGCACGAGGCTAAAAGCACACTGTTGGCTAAACACAGAGAGGTGATTGATGAGAGAAGCTTGTGCAGGAGCAGCTGCAGGGCACAGAGAGAGAGAGACAGGAGAAGTAGATGTTTTGAAGAGTTCAGAGAGAGTACAACTTATATAAAGTTAACTACTAGTCTGAAGAATGTTATATTGTTTTGTGAGTAAACATGAAGTAAAAATATAAGAACAACATGCTTATATAGGTTGACAGAAAGCTGCTATTAACCAGTTTCAGCAGCTACTTTAGAAGGCTCGATAATCAGCTCACGGCATAGCAGGTAAGCACGGTAAGCAGGGGTAAAGTGCTATTTTTATAGGTGGTGTGTGGACCTCACATAGGGGGGTCCTCACCTCCTCTAAGGGGGTCCGGGGGCAAGCTCCCCCGGGAAGATTTGTTTTTAAATATTGAAGTTAAAAGCATCAATCTGGTGCACTTTCAGAGCAAAATGAAGAGATCTATGGAGACCTCTCTCAACACAGAACTGTAAACAGATTTACTATTTCTTTATGGATATTTTACAAATCACCCTTTTAAACTTTATTCTTGTTTTACTGTCATAGTATTTCATACCTGTTTTTAATGTATTCTCTTATTTTTGTATAACTATAATGATCATATAAACGTGTGCCTCGGAAATAATTGTTTACATTAATGGGGACCAAACGTTTGAGACCCACTGAGATAACACTGAGAGAGTCCTTTAGCTCACTGAGTCTCTCAGTCTGACAGGAGAGGACTCTCCTCCACTTTGTTGTTGAAAAAACTCCTTATATCCGTTGGCGTAGCTCGCTAGCACCAGAAGCTAACAACAACGATCTCCGGTACCGGTGCGCTCTCTCTCTCGCTCGCGCTCGCGCACGCACACAAAATGGCTCGTTCCACACACACAGAGCCAAGCTTTAATGAAACACAGAGACCCAGACGTAATAGTACTGTATCATATTATTTTCGAATCAATAATTTTTGAAAATATGATTTTTTCTTTTTTATCTTTAAAAAAAAAAAATGTAATAACCATTTTTCCTCCTGGTCTCTCGCGCCCCCCCTGTCATGCCTCTGCGCCCCCCTGGGGGGGGGGCGCCCCCCACTTTGAGAACCACTGAACTAACTAAACCATGAGTGTGATAAAAGGAAATTAATTGGGAGCAATTCTGCTAAGAAGTGTTTCTGTTAACAAATATTTCACAGTTCCAGCTTTATGTGACAATTTGCTGCTTTTGCTGTTCTTTACTCCAAATACTTTAAGTACATTATCCTTATTATATACTTTTACTTAAGTACCAATCTTGATGCAGTACTTTTACTTAAAACAGTCTACAGTCTGGTATTAGTAATTAGTAATGTAAAGTATCTGAATACTTTTTCCACCACTGGACTTTATTTATGTAAACTGTAGTATGTGCTCATGTGCTTCAGTGTTGGAGTGTAGGCTGAATATGCTTCATGAAAAGCAGGTTTTACTATAAATAAAATCCTAAATATCTTGGTTTCTTCTTTATAAGGTCACATAGTTCTGTTGTCTTAGGCCACGTTTACACGGAGACGAAACGGGTTGTATCCGCTACAGTTCTCTATCGTATGGACGGTTCACACGAGGCCGTAACGGAACCGCGGAAACGGAGCCCTCAAACGATAACGGCTCCCAAGGTGGGTAGATCTGCGGAGGAAACGCTCTGGGGGGCCAAACCATCCATCTTCTCCCGCTTATCCGTGGTCGGGTCGCGGGGGTAGTTCCAGCAGAGAGCCCCAAACTTTCTTTTCCCTGGCGACATCAACCAGCTCTGACTGGGGGGTCCCAAGGTGCTCCCAGGCCAGCGAAGAGATATAATCCCTCCACCTGGTCCAAGGTCTACCCCTTGGTCTCTTCCCAGCTGGACGTGCCTGGAACACCTCCCTAGGGAGGCGCCCAGGTGGCATCCTTACTAGGTGCCCGAACCACCTCAACTGGCTCCTTTGGACGCGAAGGAGGAGCGGTTCAACTCCGAGTCCCTCCCTGATGACCGAACTTCTCACCTTATCCCTAAGGGAGACACCAGCCACCCTGCGGAGAAAACCCATCTCGACCGCTTGTATCCGCGATCTCGTTCTTTCGGTCATGACCCATCCTTCATGACCATAGGTGAGGGTAGGAACGAAAATGGCCCGGTAGGCAGAGAGCTTTGCCTTCTGGCTCAGCTCCCTTTTCGTCACAACGGTGCGGTAAAGCGACTGCAGTACCGCTCCCGCTGCTCCGATTCTCCGGCCCATCTCACGCTCCATTGTTCCCTCACTCGAGAACAAGACCCTGAGATACTTGAACTCCTTCACTTGTGGTAAGGACTCATTCCCTACTTGGAGTGGACAGTCCATCGGTTTCCTGCTGAGAACCATGGCCTCAGATTTGGAGGTGCTGATCCTCATCCCAGCCGCTTCACACTCGGTTGCGAACCGATTCAGTTAGTGCTGAAGGTCGCAGACCGATGAAGCCATTAGAACCACATCATCTGCAAAAAGCAGTGGTGCAATCCTTAGTCCACCGAACTGCAGACCCCCTCCCCCACGACTACGCCTCGAAATCCAATCCATGTATATTACAAACAGGATTGGTGACAAAGCGCAGCCCTGGCGGAAGCCAACCCTCACCGGAAATGGGTCCGACTTACTGCCGAGGACCCGGACACAGCTCTCGCTTTGAGAGTACAGAGATTGGATGGCCCTGAGTAGAGACCCCCTCACCCCATACTCCTGCAGCACCTACCACAGTAACTCCCTGGGAACTCGGTCATACGCCTTCTCCAAGTCTACAAAACACATGTAGACCGGATAAGCGTACTCCCAGGCCCCCTCCAGGATCCTTGCGAGAGTAAAAAGCTGATCCATCATTCCACGACCAGGATGGAATCCGCATTGTTCCTCCTCAATCTGAGGTTCGACAATCGGCCTGACCCTCCTTTTGAGTACCTTAGAGTAAACATTCCCGGGGAGGCTGAGTAGTGTGATGCCTCTGTAATTGGCACACACCCTCTGATCCCCCTTTTTGAAAAGGGGAACCACCACCCCGGTCTGCCACTCCTTCAGTACTGTTTCCGACTTCCACGCAACGTTGATGAGACGTGTCAACCATGACAGTCCCTCAACACCCAGAGCCTTCAGCATTTCTGGGCGGATCTCATCCACCCCCGGGGCTTTGCCACTATGGAGTTGTTTGACGACCTCAGTGACCTCCCCCCGGGAGATTGGTGTTGATCCCCCGTGATACTCCAAATCTGCCTCTAACATAGAGGGCGGAGTTGTCGGGTTCAGGAGTTCCTCAAAGTGTTCCTTCCAACGCTGTAACACTCCATCAGTTGAGGTCAACAAAGTCCCATCTTTACTGTACACAGCTTCGATGGCACCCTGCTTCCCCCTCCTGAGGTGTCGGACAGTTTTCCAGAACAACTTTGGTGCCGCCCGAAAGTCCTTTTCCATGTCTTCTCCGAACTTCTCCAACACCCGCTGCTTTGCCTCGGCCACGGCTGAGGCTGCTGCCCTTCGGGCCTGTCGGTACCTTGCAACTGCCTCAAATCCCTGAAGGCCTCCTTCTTCAGTCGGACGGCTTCCCTGACCACCGGTGTCCACCAGGAGGTTCGAGGGTTACCGCCCCTTGAGGCACCTAAGGCAGTCTCTGCAGAGCATATAGGCTAATGGAGATGCAGTTATTTCCAGCATTCTTTATTTACCATTCATTCAAGTATGTTATGCATTTTATCTGCTAATGTACAGGAGGAAGAGAGATAAACTATCTGTCTAGTTGGCTTACATAACAGTTCAAGTTTACAGCTTAAAAAACATGGAGCATTTTTCCCCCTCTTATTCCTTTTTATGTCAATTTGCACATTTCATGGTGACACTCAGCCTCTCCCCTTAACTCCTAACAGTCATCATCATGGTGACCACGACACAGAGAAATACTGATAGAAATGTGTGAGTAGTTGTTGATACATTGCTGACAGAGGGAACTAGAATACAGATTTAAGAAATATCAGTTTTTGAGCATGTCATAAGCATGTTTTGTCTTGACTATATTACAACTATATTATAATAAAATAATATAGTATTTATATTATTGAATTGATTATTATTATTATTATTATTATTATTATTATTATTAGTAGAAGTAGTTTATTTGCATTAATTATATTGTAATCTTTTTGAGGCTAGTATTTGGCAGGAAATGCAGACGTATTCACTTGTAAACGCATACTGAACGACATACATGCACATTTACCATTTACCTCACTGTATAAAAAAGTAACTGTGTTGATAATAATAATAAACAGGAATTATATTTGCAAAGTAGCCTATTTTGTTTCCAAAAAAGATATTTTCACTGATTGATTGATTGAAAAGTTTATTAACAGCTTGTATATTGGGTACAGTACAGTACAGCTCAAAACATACAATTGTTAAGGGGATGCAGACCAGAGAAAGACTTTCGTCTTGTTTACATCAGGGTCCCCCATTTCCAATTCATCATGTCATTTAAGACATATAAGACATATTTGACATACAGATGGCTTATTTACAATTTACATACAGGTGGTTTTTTACATACAGATGGCTTGTTTACAATTTTCATTTTAGATTTCGTTCTAATACATCCTAACCGGACATTTAAGACATACCAAGTCTACAGATATACAGTTAGTAACAGAGTCTAAAATGCGAGTATATACATAGATGGGGGGGGGGGAAGCTGTCCATTGAACGACAGGTTGAGATTTGTACCATTACCGGGGCCAGTTTTGCAATGCTCTCCCCCGAAGGTGCTCTTTAAGAGAGGTTTTGAAGGTAAGTATAGTTTTACTTTCCTTTACAGTTGTGGGAAGAGCGTTCCACCTTGATGTGGCATAATTGCGAAACGTGTATTCCCCCTTTTTTGTGCCAAATCTGGGTTTCACATGATTTGTGGAGCTCCCTCTGGTGTTATGATCATGGTATTCCTTGACCTTTGGGAAGAATTTTGACATGTACATGGGTACCATAGAGGTGTAGTGGATCTTGTAGACCAGGCCCATTGCAAGTAGCTGTACTCTGTCGTCTACTCTAAGCCATCCTAGGTTGTCAAAGTGGGCAGAGGTGAGGTGGGTTCTAGATGAAAGGTCAAGCAGTAGTCTGACCAGTTTATTTTGCGATGTTTGAAGTTTTATTTTTAGCGCCTTGGAGGTGCTATGGTACCATGACGTGCAAGCATAGTCATAGTACCCTTGAATGAGTGCTCCTGCCAGAGTTTTCAGGGTGTTTTTGTTTACCAGAGAGGAGATCCGGACTCCTGTCGGTTAGGGGGGGCCTCATCTCACAATGTCGCTTGGGGCCCCAAGTTGGCCAGGGGCGGCCCTGCTCACACCCGCCCGGCGCCTCACACCTTGAGCAACTCCGGAGAAGAATAGAGTCCAACCCCTATCCAGAAGTAAGGTTCCAGAGCCGACGCTGTGCCGAGAGGTGAGCCCAACCAGATCCAGCTGGTAACGCTCCACCTCGCGCACAAGCTCCGGCTCCTTCCCCCCCAGAGAGGTGACGTTCCACGTCCCCAAAGCCAGCTTCTGTCGCCCGGGTCTGGTCCGTCGAGACCCTCTGCTTTCACTGCCACCCTTCTGGCAGCGCACCCGACCCCATCGCTGTTTCCCGTAGGTGGTGGGCCCGCGGGACGGAGAAGCGGAGGTGTTGCCCACGTTGCCTTTTCGGGTTGTGCCCGGCCGGGCTCCGTGACAAGCCCGGCCACCAGACGCTCGGTGACGAGTCCTCCTTCTGGGCCTGGCTCCAGAAGGGGACCCCGGGCTTCCTCCGGGCCGGGTATCCTCACTTCTTTATTGTTCTTTCATGAGGTCTTTTGAACCAATCTTAGTCTGGCCCCTTGCCTGAGACCAATTTGCCATGGGAGACCCTGCCAGGAACACACGGTTCCAGACAACACAGCCCCCAGGTTCATCAGGGCACACAAACCTCTCTATCACGGTAAGGTGCTGGTTCTTCAAAGAGGTGGGCCAAACCATGGATGTATAAGAAGAAGATGATACATGATTGTAAGATGAGTGCGACATTTACATGTCTGTAAAAAATAAAATGTTGGTTTTTTTTGTTAATAAAAGAGCTAAGAGGACACAAGTGAACATCTCAGTCTTTTGATTTAAAAAAAAAATATTTGCATGTTTATATAATCAAATTTTAGGATTAAGAAAGAAACATTCTTTTATTTTCAGAAAAACATGTGAAACCTTTTAGCTGATGCAGCTATTTTAGTAAACCCTGCTCATGTCTCGTCAGGTTGGTGTAGATTTATTTTCATTTGCATGTGTTTTGGCACATTGCTGTTAATATGTTTCATCGTTTTTGAAGCTGCAGCACGTTACTCCTGATGTAAGAGTTTGGGCCGTTGTAGCGCGATTGCACCTGCCGGCCACCGTAGTTTGTACATTTTAAACTTAAACATCGAGTTTAAAGTAATATAAGGTCAAATAAATGTTCTTCTTGTTCTTCAGAGAGTGATGAAAACTGCTGCAACACTCTTTAGACTGCAAAACCGGGATGACATTGAAACCAGAGCTGAAAAAGGTGTACTTGTACAAAACAAGGCAAGCTTATTTATATAGTGTAGTGCCGAGAGATATGGAGTCAGAGGCGGTGCAAGGAAGGTGCAAGAATAGTAATTTATTCACAAGCTGCAAAGGACATGTTGTCGTGTCGCAGCCCGGGTCGACAAGAGAGAGAGCCAAGAGGGCACACACTATTTATAGGTAACCCATAACATGTCCGTGTGGGAACAATAACCGCAACTGTAGTTCCAAGTTTGAATTATGTCCCAGTGGTTAAATAGGTCGTCACCACACAAGCCCCCCCAGAATTCAAACATGGCAAAAAAAATATATCCCCACGTCCGTGGAGGAAGCACCACAAGGGCCGAGGAGGGTGGGGCCGCAGGTGAGCACCGGGCCATGGAACGGGCCACGAAAGAGGGCCGCAGGAGAGGGCAGGGGCCCTAACGAGGACGAGGGCACCCCCACCAAGGAGCGCAACCCGGCCGCAGGCAGACGTGCAACGGCGGCGGGCACGAAGTCCTCGGCAGGCGTCGAGGTATCCCCGGGAAGCAGGAGAGCAACCCGGCCGCAGGCAGACGTGCTGCGGCGGTGGGCATGAAGTCCTCAGCAGGCGCTGAGGCATCCCCGGGAAGCAGGACAGGCCAGACAGGGTCCCGGAGCGCGCCACCCATGGGCCGATGGAGCATGGGCGACGTCCGGAACTGTCGAGGCGAGAGGGGGTCCAGGAGTGCGCCACCCAGGCGCCGATGAACGTGAGTGGCGTCTGGATATCCCCGGAAGGCAGGAGAGGCCAGACAGGCTCCGGAGCGCGCCACCCACGGGCCGATGGCAGCATGGGCGACGTCCAAAACCGTCGAGGCGAGACGGGGTCCAGGAGTGCACCACCCAGGCGTAGATGAAAACGTGAGTGGCGTCTGGAACCACCGTGGAGGTGGTGAAAAAGGTGAGTGTCCACATGAGGTCAACCGGCTGGTCGAACCTCCTCTCCGGCACCAGAAAAAAACTCAAAAGGGCCGATAGCCGTTAGCACTAGCCGTCGTTAGCCCCACGTGGTTAGCCGCTAGCTGGCAGCCATGGGTAGCTGCCAGCCGTCGTTAGCCCCACGTGGTTAGCAGCCGGTACGTGCAACCGCACGCCCCGAAGAACAAACCCACGAGGTAGCAATGGGGTTGCTGGTCGACCCAGCAGGTCGTGCACCGTCCCCCCGTTGGATAGAAAGCCGATGCGGGAACGGCGAGCAACGTCTCCAGCCTTCTGCGGAGCGCGCACCGAGCCTCAGTCCGCGTGCCAGTGGCAGCCACGGATGTCTCCAATCAAACCCCGGCATTTCGAGAAAGGAACTCGAGTTCCTTTTGCCGCGTTCGGCTCCGTCCCGGAAACTTCTCAAGACGTATCAGGGTCACCAGTGTAGTGCCGAGAGATATGGAGTCAGAGGCGGTGCAAGGAAGGTGCAAGAATAGTAATTTATTCACAAGCTGCACATGTTGTCGTGTCGCAGCCCGGGTCGACAAGAGAGAGAGCTCTGCATCAACCAAACGGCTCGCTGCACCCTCGCTGCGAAGGGGACCCAAGTTCCCATCAGCAAAAACACGTGGGTCCTAAATGGTGGAATGAGCTCCCCATTGACATCAGGACAGCAGATAGCTTACACATCTTCCGGCGCAAACTGAAAACTCATCTCTTTCGACTCCACTTCGAGCGATTGAACTATTAACAAAGCACTTATATACTAATAAAGGGCTGGCTTATCTAAAGCCAGCTGAGTAGCACTTGAAATGTTTTTGCTCTATGAAACCTGATGTACTTATATGATTCTGTTTTCTTCAAGTTTGTATTTTGTTGGTCGAACGCACTTATTGTAAGTCGCTTTGGATAAAAGCGTCAGCTAAATGCAATGTAATGTAATGTAAATGTGCTTCTATGTCTGCATTTCCTGCCAAATACTAGCCTCAAAAAGATTACAATATAATTAATGCAAATAAACTACTTCTACTAATAATAATAATCATAATCAATTCAATAATATAAACTATATTATAATATAGTTGTAATATAGTCAAGACAAAACATGCTTATGACATGCTCAAAAACTGATATTTCTTAAATCTGTATTCAAATGTAGTTCCCTCTGTCAGCAATGTATCAACAACTACACACACATTTATATCTATTTCTCTGTGTTGTGGTTGACATGATGATGACTTAGGAGTTAAGGAGAGAGGCTGAGCGTCACCATGAAATGTGCAAATTGACATAAAAATTAATAAAAGGGGAAAAAATGCTCCATGTTTTTAGGCTGTAAACTTTAACTGTTATGTAAGCCAACTAGACAGACAGTTTATCACTCTTCCTCCTGTACATTAGCAGATAAAAGGCATAACATACTTGAATGAATGTTAAATAAAGAATGCTGGAAATAACTGCATCTCCATTAGCCTCTATGCTCTGCAGAGACTGCCTTCTTCATGTCGTGAATTGCAGCTGATGTTTTAATATGGCAATTGGCAATTTGACTTATACAACATTCGCAAGCTGTACATTTGACTCATACAATAACCCACCTTCGAGTGATGCTCTAGTTTCTTCATGTTTTGTTTTTTTCCCTCTCGGACTGAAACTGTCTTTTCACCGACATCTCTTCACCTGCACTAGTGGCCGTATCAAAGCCGTGATTGGTCAGATGTCGATTCATTGCAACGGTGTCGGGTAACAGACGTGCTCCCCTTGTCACCTCTCACTCTCAAGGGGGGTGCGCGGAGAACTGCGCACAGCAGCTGAGGCCCTCTGGGCGGGGCCCCCTGCGCAAGGCGGGGCCCCATGCAGCCTGCGTGATTGGCCTGTAGGGAGGACCGGCCCTGGTCAGTGGGCTTCAAGGAAACTCTCCCTGGCATTGGGATGAGGGAAGGAATCACTTGGCAGACCCACGTTGTCCTCTGTACAGCAGAAATCCCCCCAAAACCGCAGTACCTCTTCACACCACTGTTGCCTTGACAACGAGGCACAAGCAAAATGTCAATACCTCCTCAGAGATGCGTTCTTTGCAAACTTCTTCTGTTTGCAGTGAGCAACTCCTCACCAACACACTGATTCAGAGAACCCAAAAGGTGGTGCAGAACTATCCAATGCTGCTGTAATCACATTCAGCTACTGAGAAAAACTCAATTTAAATCTCTCTCCCAACGGGTTACAAAATAAAACGGCTGAGGTCAGGAATGCTGAAACATGTGAATGTTAAAACAAACTAATGTTAGTAGTCTGCCTATTCTTTATTACTTCAGTTCTAAGTTAATAGGCAAAACAAAGACACCCTCCTTAACCACTATACTAATCTTTTATCTACTTGGTTAATTCTATTCATTTTCAAATTGTTTATCTAAGTTGTGTTACAAGCATGGTGAGGTTGTAACAGAATACACAAATAACTGTATTCAATCCGCGCCGTATTTGAAAACTGTAATGAATTAAAATCAATGTTTAAGGACGTAATATAAGTTAAATATATTGTTAAGCTAATTACTGTTTTATTGTGAAGGCATCTCTGGTGAACAGCGGCCTGTGGCTTTTATTTTGAAAGGCCGTTCCGGAAATATACTCCGTAATATGAACAGTGAGTTTGACTTCTAGAAACACGGAAAGTTACGATAACAATCGTTCTAATGCATTAAATAAAGTCATGAAAGAGACAAGGAGGGGGAAAGGCGTGTGGAAGCAAGCAATGAACTGAAAATGCCACCAATCCTCTGTTTTAACGTCATGGCGGACATTGAAAACCGAAGCGGGCATAAGCACCCCTGTCATATACACATTAATAGATTCCTTCTGACTGACAAGCGTTCAAAAACCCTTCTGCTTATCACTTAGGCTACTACTTTTTTATTATTCATAACCTAAAAATACAATTGTGATGAATAGCCTGCTCTTTTTCTGATTTGAAACAAAGGGTCTACTCTTCTACAGAATCAGAAAGTACAAATACTGACACCCCGGCTCCGGCTGGAGCTCTCAGCCTTTTCAAGAGAAGGGGGCTTCTTTCAACAACTAACCACAAACTATTGGTATACCAAAACATTTACCAACATAAAACAAGGTCTTTACGAATCAACAATGACAACTAACAGACAGAACAATCAATAAACAGATTTCCGAATGTCTCGTCGGCTCCTACTCTGTCTTCTTCCATCATTTTATTTTTTAGGAATCTCAGATCTGCACAAGCCTTTTTTCTTATCTCTCTGTTTGATTCCACTGAATCAATCTCTCAGTCTGTTCCCATTGTTCGCGGAAGCTTCCGGGAATTGGAACGCCTAAATCACTCTTTTGAAATTCTCCTTCCATTATGACTTCGTATCTATTATCTGACTAGGTTGATATGTGTTCACTTGTATTTATTAATACACTGGACAAATCTTGTCGTTACTCTTAATGTCCTTATTGTTATTTATTTGAATGTCCTGTTAATTCAGACGTGCACACAGTCTGAATTCAAAGTTTCCAGCGTGAAACACAGAATATTGTTACACCCTGTTCGCCACCAGAGGGCAGCAGCTGACCACAAATGAGCTTCCTCCGTCTGATGAAGCTCCCAGCTTCTGCAAACCCTCTCCTGGCACTATTTCTGCTCTCTTTTCTCAATTTTTACACAGTTTCGACGTAAAATATCACACAGAGTTTATTCCCTTATACATTCTGTCTGGCTTTTTTTGTGCGATGTATTATTTCAACAGATAATTCTGGCTTTTGAGAGCGCTTCAACACCTCTCTTTAGAGATGTGACCCTCACATGGAGATTAAACCCAAACCAAAAAATCCTTTATCGTCACGTTTAGCCGTTCAGATCAATCCCACAGCAAGAGTTTGTGTCCTCAATCTTTAACATTACTTTACGTTTACTTCATTACGCTTTATTCAAGAGTAAGGCATGATATTTAATTAATTACATTACTTCAACTATCAATCATTACGTCATTTCAAAATCTGAAGGGAAAACTAAACAATTCTCAAAATGTTTAACAATCTGAAAAGGAAAAAATCAAAACATCTGTTCTTTATTCAGCGTATCAACTGTAATCAATATCAAAACATCTGTTCTTTATTCAGAGTGTCAACTGAGATCAATATTAGAAATATCTTATTGTTCAATACCTTATAAATCTGAAAATATCAATTAATTAATTAGTTTAGTGTGAAAGTGTAATCTGATCTGACAAAATATATTTATCACCACTATTTAACACATATCAGTTCATTGGGAATACAAAAACAATCCTTAATTGTACATCTGTAATCATCTGGTCATTCAATTCAAATGTTATCTTTGTACGAGAGCTAGAAGACATGTTTTCCTCCTCTCTTTATGACACAGAATGTCTGGTGTGTAAAGGCATCCTGATACTGTAGATTAGCACTGAGGTGCTGATTGGCTCAGAACTCTTCTTCATCAGAGCGCCATATCTCAATTATCTGTAGATTAGCACTGAGGTGCTGATTGGCTCAAAACTCTTCTTCATCAGAGCGCCATATCTCAATCCCCCCCAATTGCTCTGCTTTTGTGGCTCATTCAGTGAGCACTTTATGATCTCCCAGTGAAACAGAGGCTCATCTGCCTGCATTCCTTCTGCTATCTGCTTGAGAGCACCTGCCTATTCCAAGTGGCACATCCAGATGCCTCTGAAACCATCGCTCGTCCTGCAGAGTTGTCTGCCTGAGCCCACCGAGCAGAAAGATGAAGAAGCATCCCATCTCATCAGAAAGTTGAAGATTAGAATCCTCTCATCTCGAACGACCTCCTTGCCCGTGGATAAGTTGCTCTCTGCAGCCGCAGAGTGTGATCCTCTCTCTCTGACCCTTGGCCTTCAGAGCTGTCCTAGTTATTGGGTTAACACTTGATAGGGATGTTTTCCTGAGTGCAGATAACTCAAAGTAATGGATTAGCACATTATCATTCAATTACAAAAATAGGATAGGCCCCCTCAGAATGATTTGGGAGCCTTCCTGAGACATGCACATTATAAATGTAAGGTTTGTGTTAGTCATTTAACATGCAAGAATCATATACTCATCAGTCCAAAGCAGAGAAATGTTATTGTAAGTTAAATGTGAGCTAGTCCCTGTGGAATAACCCTTTCTCAATGATTCTAGATGTTATATTAATTCACCATTTACCGTTTGATCAAGGATTAGTTTATCAGAAGTACATTTCCTCTTCCATAACACATAGGTTTGAGAAATGAATGTTCCAATATGAAATCAATTGCTCAATTTCTCAATATTATTTGACTCTTCCCTCTCTTTTCTTACATATTGTCACATATGAAATAATAACTTAGGAGTCTATTTAAGCATGGTATTGTCTATATAAGCTATTAATCGAGAAAACTCAGAGTGAGTATGCAACTCGCAAATATCTCTCCTCCTTCCTATCCCTCTCTTTCACATCTCCCTCTCATACTCACTTCCCCATCTCTTTCTCACCCCTCTCTCTTCTTCATCTCTTTCTTTACTCACTTCCCCATCTCTTCCTCTCTTACTTCTGTTAGATATGAAGTAAAAACATACAAGTCCATGTAAGCATCTGAGTTACCACCGTTACCAAACGGTGTGCCGCGGCACACTGGTGTGCCGCGAGGCAAGTCCGGGTGTGCCGTGGGATTTTGTGACAACCATACGTTATTATTGCAATATACAACTACACAAAAATAATTATTTTTTAATTTACTACATCAGTACTTTGTAGGTTTATGTACGTAACCTGCGCGACTTGCGCATCCACATCTCCACGTACAGTGCTGCATAAACATGGCTGAGTCAGCGATAACTCTCGAGGGGTGGAGGTATGCCCATTATTTTTATATCACGCAGTCTGTTCTTCTTCTCTGTCTTCCGGTTGTTGCCTGTATTGAATGACAAATACACACTACCGCCATGGATGCACAATAAGAACTAGATACAGCGTGGGAGGCGGGGCCTCATTCATTCCTATGAGAGCTGCTCATTAGCACATGATGATAAAATGGCCCAACTTTTGAGAGAGTGAAACGTCACAGATTACCCAGCATGCCTGAGAAGTACCCGTATGTGCACTCATAGAGCATGCGCAACTTTAACCAAAATGCTCGTTCACATCAAGCACGTCAATTTGCGTACACGTAACAGCACCGCGCGTTCATGACAGCATGGTAATGGTTTGTTGTTATCATGGATTTGATATGAACGAGGCGGCAGTTAGCAGCTAGCGGCTAGCTAGTAATGATCTAGTGATATCGGTAATATTAACTTTATTTAATACAACATTTACGGTACAAGATTTAATCATACAGCCCATGTAGTATGACAATGAATTACAGCAAACATGTGCAATATATCCATTATTACAGCTCCGTGGGATGGCAGTAAGACGATATGGATCCGTTCCCATTGTGCATCCATGGGTAAAGATAAACGCAACTCACATTGGTTTCTCAAACAGCATCTCTGTAAACTACGTGTATTCACTGAATTTCACTCTCTGCCTTTAACGGCTCGTTGTAGCTCCAATAGCTCCAGCCCCACCCTCCCTGTGAGCACAGTGTGCTCTGATTGGTCGGGACACGTAACATGAACGTGCCGGGCGGCGCGGTCCCGTGGATTAGATGCGCGTTCATAATGCAGAGGGAAATAACTCTCAGAATAACGTTATTAGCAATTTTTTTTACAACTTGAGGAATGGATATTTTTAATAAGGGCTATACAAGTGTTCATACTGGGTAGTTTATTTAGTTAAAAAAAATTATCCAACGAGTTACAGACCACTCTTTCCCCATGTAAGTCAATGGGAAAAGTGTTTCCGGGCCTGGCAACCAAACGGAAGTGTAGTACCGCCGTTTGGCCAGCACGAATATTTTCATCTGAGTCCGGCGCACTTCCTGGGGGCTTGACTACCGCCGCCTGCTTGTAAGGAAAGTTATTGCCACTCACGCATGCGCAGTTTGTACGTGCTCGGCGAGGAAAGTAACGAGTAAAGTAACGAGTTACTTTATGTAGATAATAACGAAGTAGTGTAATATATTACTTTTTTTTTAAAAAGTAATACATTTATAATTTGTAATTTGTAGTTCCGGACCATGGACAATGCAGCTTCCTTGCATTGACAGTTGTCTGTGCTGAATTTCTGCTGAGTTTCCTTTGCTTCATTTTCTATTTTGTGACCTGTCTGGTGTAAATGAGTGTGTTGCTGCTTTGATGAAGCCTAATTTGATAAAGTTTCAAAATAATTTCGGAAATATTTCGTAATAGCCTATAGTTGTCTTTGTCACATTTTATTTGGCATTAGTAAATAATTATGCACATTTACAGATACTTTACATGATATGAGTGATAACACGTATTATAAGGGCTATTTTTTCACAATAGGTGTGCCTTGAGATTTTGTACTTGTCCTTTGGTGTGCCTTGGGCACAACAAAGTTTGGGAACCACTGGCATAAATGATAGTGGGCGTCTGAGGGTGTCATTACTGAGAAATGTCAAAGAAATTCAAAACCTTACATTTTAAAGCAGGTTTGCATTCCTCCACTTAAGGTGACGTTATCATTGGAAACAATAAAACCGAACTATTTTGATGTAGAATTTATAAATTGAATCGTTAGAGCAGAACAAAATGGTTGTATTATAGCCTGAGTTCCGTGCAGCCTCTAGTTTCAACAGGTGGAAACATGGTCCATATAATGTGAATACATGCAGAAGTAGACAGTAAGAGGCCCCTGACATCAGGCCTATTTTTTAAAATAGTAGGGGCTCTTCACTCTGCATAGCAGTATGAATAGCCTTAAAAAACAAACAACCCACTCCATGGTAACGAGAGTCATATTTCTGACCCATATGCCCTAAGTGAAGCCGTTAGTCTCATCTAACTGACCCAAGGGTTGGTGCTGGTGTGACAGTTCCAAGTGTTCAGAGCAGACGTCAAGCTTTCAGTTCATGGCTCGGTGGGGGGGAGCAGACCCACGTGAGACAGTATCAAGGCTGTAATGTTCAGTGTGAGGAGCGTCATTCTCTCTGGGAGCAGGAAATGGTGCCCATTCTCGGACCAAACCATTAATGTCATGTAGAGCAGCCATAGCATCTCTGTGACTGCACTCAGCCGAACTGTAGCAGGGTAGAGCTGGGTGACTCTTAGTGAAGCTGTCCAACGCCATTAGACAAAATGGAACCACGTGCTAACAAAAAGACACAGGGTCATCAATGTCTCTCTTTACCATTGGCCTAATCATAAACAAATTAGTGGGAAAAATGTGGAACACTAATCCATCATGTGGAATGTTGAGTTCATTTAAATAATTACTTATGGGTTGAAATCAAATTAACATTAACATTAGAACTAAAGTCAGTTAACAAATTGGACATGCACAGATCAGTAATCAATACACCATTTCCCCAGCTCTGTGATGAAAACGATAACAAGCAGGGATGCAAACTTGTCATCTTTTGGGTAAATTTGCCGTTTTGAATCCAAAATAGGTCGTTTGTGTGATTCATGTTGATCTGCAATCAAATATTATTGGGGTATGGACAGGGTTGCTAACTTTGGGTACCTGGCTGGAGTGAGATTTTGATATCATGGGTTTAATTACCCACATGCGCACGAAGTGACTGCTATCGTGTCAGTAGCGGGACCTTAGCATATATTTAGGATATATATAATATATATATACAAATACACAATATTGGACACAGACTATAAAGGGCACATAGTTTCATTAAATAATGAAAGTCAAACACATGTTTGTTTCCACTGTTTTATTGTGTGCCTGTCGCGATAAGCAACTTATTGACTTATCGGCTCCCGAGTATTTGCGATATTTGCGTTGGGTAATCTATGGTAGGGCTAACCCATACAGTGGTGGGGCTCAAATCAGTATTTGAAATGTAATTACATACACGCTATATCGCCCCCTTGTCAGTGAAACGCCACGCGTGAGGTTTAGATTATTTCCCTGTCTCAATCCAAATTGAACTGTATGAAATAAAAAGGCACATTTGTGTTGTAGTAAATAAAAAGGGCGACCTGGAGGCAATCCTGCCATTTCCTCACAAGTGAAAGAGTTGACATGCTGAAAACCCAACCCCCGCTTGGGGTCTGGGGGGATTCTCCCCCAGGAGATTTTTTGAAATACTAACATAAAATACACATTCTCTCTTGAGAGGAAAAAAATAAATCCATCTATTACTACACGACATATTTAAATGAAGCTGAACCTGCTGCTCCTCCCATAGGGAAGAGGCTGTGTGAATTACTTTGAATTTCTTTGAATCACCCCATTGTTCTGTGTGTCAAAATGGAAGGTTTCTGGCTAACGTTAGCTTAGGTACTCAGATCTTGTTCTTGAGTAAAAGTAGGAGTACCAGAGTGTAGGAATACTAAGTGACAGTAAAAGTACTGCATTCAAAATGTTACTCAAGTAAAAGTATAAAAGTATTGTCATCAAAATATAGTGAAAATAGCGACAGTAAAAGTAGTCACTGTGCAGATTGGTTTATTTCAGAATACTATATATGATATGTTTTATAATGATTGATCATGAAAGTGTTCTCAAAGCTGGTAAAGGTGCAGCTAGTCCGAATGACCCCGTACACCGCAGGGCAGCTGGTGGATTTACTCCAGGTGGAACTAAAGTCTGATTCAACACTTGATTAGATTTCACATCATTCATCCAGATCTGAAAGTAACTAAAAGGTATTAATACATGTAGTGGAGCAGAAATACACCATGTACCTCTGAACTGTAGTGGAGCAGAAGAATAAAGTAGCAAAACATTTAAATACTCAAATAAAGTACCAGTATCTCAAAATTGTGCCCAAGTATAGTACTTGTTGAGTTTATGAACTTAGTTACTTTACACCAGTGGCTATACAGATAGAAAGAGTGCTGAAATTAGATATTCCTTTGTGCTCAGGCTCATAAAACCCCCAACGCACCGTGCTGTGGTCTGCTTCAGATGATCTTTTCCTTCCAGAGGTCACGCCTGTCTCTGACCCCGTGTCTTGCGTTTTATTTTATTTATTTTTTCTTCTGCAGCACCAAGCAGAGTAAAGAAAAGGGAGGGGATTTTGACTAGAAATAATTTGAAACAGTTTAATAAAGAATGTTGAACTATATTTAAAACTGTAATTGAACTTCAACTTATATCAATTTTCCAATTCCAGTGGCCAGTTGGAAACAGATAATGACAAAGTTTTCATTTTGCATCAATCGTGCAAAAAGGTTTAATCACCATTGTGTCTGAGTCTTGTCTTATCTGCTTTGTTTCGGAATGTGTTCAATACATTAGGTTTTTTTATTTTCATTATTACCATACAATACATAGATTAATAATAAATGAAACAAATAATACAACATTGACCTATTTGAGCAGACAGATGACCCGCAGTGATGCCTCTGAGGTTCCCGGGTGTAAGACGCCTTTTGCTATTTATTTTCCTTTTGCGGAAATTTAGATTACAATGTATAATTTTGCTCTACATCCCTACATCATGCATTTTTCTCAAGTAATTTACTTTTGGTGAGATAACTAAAGTTTAGTTCATTTTACCTTGGCTGTGGACTGATTCATTATTAGTTGTTACAAAGCATGCACAAGACGGCGGGTAGACAAACAAACACGAAACAATTATACAAACAAACATGAACCCGCAACAAATCAGTGCCCTGGCCAAAAAGTCATCCAGTTTAATTTAGTCCGAAATTACGGAAACCTCAACGGGAGCACTGAAATATCTGTTCAATATGGGCTCTTCTCAGCCATATTTACTAGTAATCTGTTGATGAGCAATAAACTACCGTATTCTCAATCAAAACCACTATGCAAATGTAGTGGTAAAACTGCTCAACCGACCGAGAGCAGAGATTTTTTTTTAAATTAATTCAGTACTTTTTAAAAAAAAAATTTTTTTTTTAAACAGCCAATTCAATAATCCGTTAGTTTATTAAACACAGTGTGAATGTAATATTCTGCCACCACCCTTCCCATTTAATAGCTAAATTTAGTTCTTGAGCTTATGGTGTGATTAACAGAAAATACAAGTCTGTGTTCTTAAACATTCCTCGTGTGCCGTTCACCACAGGGGGGAGGGGAATTCGCCCTCCCTCGTGCAGGCTTGAGCAGACACCCGAAAACGGATTGGTCTGATTTAACCCGTTGAAATCTCCAGAATTCGGCAATTTGTTTCAATTACAAATCCTCACATTGCTTTTTGAAACAGAGGTTCCACCTTGCTGATGCTTTCCTTAAGGTCTCTCCGAATATTTGCAGTGTGTGATTGTCCAGTAATTTAATTCTAGAAACCACACACAGCGGAAATCGTTAAAAGTCGATGTTCCGAGATTATTTATTAGCCCCAAATATTCTTATTGTTTTATACATGAGCTGTGCTTGCTTTTGTTGGCACTTGCCCCAGCAGCAATCACAGGAAAAACCGGCCAGGATAGAATCCCCTAGACACCGATTTCTCAGGTTATGATTAAGCCTTCAGATGTACATAGTGGAGAGACCAAAACAAATTGCACTCGCGCAGTTTCACAGGTAATTTTGATACCGTCAATCACAGAGTCTGGTAAGGCAGTTGTTCAAATAGATTTGAAAAAAGCACTTACCAGTCTTCTGAAGAAATGTCGGTACTGTTCGTAGACGCCAATTGTGAAGTTAAACTTCTGTTGTTGCAATGTTGAGGTAGAATGAAGGAGTCTGGAAACGTCGTTAGCCAAAGCACTGAGAGTTTTATTGAACACAGTACAGACAAATACGGCCGGGAGATCATCTTAGTTTCCCACCGTCCCGTGGTCCACCAAAATCATTTCTGGCCCAAAAGCCACAAAACATCTAGCAACACGAGGAGAGGCGGGCCCACAGAAGCCCGCGTTTACCTAATCAATAGCAAATGGGAGACAATAATCTCCTTGTCTCAAAGAGATGCAGCCAGGTCTCAACCCTCCCCCACGGATATAGGAGAAGCGTTTGACCTGTGACCTCAACCTACAGAGGAGTCTTTGACTGATACTACAAACACATGTTTGCAGTATCACAGATTCTAAGAAACCATAAGAAACTCTATAAACAGATCAGATTAAAATATTCTCTTACACTTACTATATAAGGAAATAGTCATGGTCATTTAGGTGTGGAGGACACTGATGTGGGGCTGAGACGTGTGCTGCCAGTCTGTCCCTATAGTGCTGACCAGCATGTTCATCCCTCTGCACAGGTCCCTGTGGAGGTAGCGGCACTGGATCCTCTCCCTCAGTTGGCTCCAGGATGTTTCCAGCAGTGAAGCAGATGTTGTGGAGCACTGTACACACTGCTATCACCGTGGGGGAAAAGCTGTGATCCACTTCCAGGGCCTTGAAGAAGATCCCTCTCCACCGTACCTTCATCATCCCAAAAGCCCTCTCTATAACCGATCGGGCTCTGGCATGGTGTCGGTTGAAGCGCGCCTCCACTCTACCCCTCAACGGTTCCCGGTACGGTGTAATGAGGTTAAGAGGTTCCCTCAGGCACGGGTAACCTCCATCCCGGACAATGTAATGGCCAGCTGGTGGGTAACAGCCCCTCACAAACACTGGACTGTTCCTGAGCACCCTGGTGTCGTGGACCGAACCAGGGAAGCCAACAAAAATGTCCAGGAATTTGCCAAAGCTGTCACAGATTCCCTGAAGCTGGACAGAGAAGAACAGCTTCCTGTTCAGGTAATCCTGGGCATGGGGGCTATTGGAAGCCTTGATGCGGATGTGGCATCCATCTATAGCTCCCACACAGTGTCTGAAGGCTGGGCTGTTGGCAAGGCGATGAAAGCCATTGCCAATTTCAGCACACTGTGCCTGTGTGGGGAAATGGATGACCTTCTCCAACAGACACAATATTGCCTCACACATCCTGTGGACAATATTGAAAACTGTGGTCTTGGGCACATCAAAGACCCTGGAGACAACAGATTAAGACAACCCATGTGCCAGCCAGTAGACCACCAGAAGGACCTCCACATGCTGAACCCAGCCATGGGTCTTCTCCCTCCTGAGAAGGGTCATCAGGGCCTCGATGGATTCCCTCGACAGGCGGTAATCAAATCGAAGATCTTTGGACTGATCCATATCGATCTGTACCACAGGGACATGGTGGTTGAGGTTGGCGTAGGTGTTGATCCTCTCCTGTAGGAGGAGGAGAGGTGTAAATAGTAAAAGGTTGAAATACATCAATATTGTGGCTTTCCTTTATTTTTTTAAACAATGATGCATATTTGTTGTGTAAGGCAAGCACATGGGAGGAGATAGCCTTCAAGTTTGCTATAAATAACCAATACTGGAAATATGTTTGTTGGCTAAACCATAAGACAATTTTCTGTCAGAAAGCCCTCAAAGCTAACTTCACCCAGGTACACAGAAACACATGAAATATACAGGAACAGTTTCAGCTATACTCTTGATAGTATGTGCAATGTATACATGCTCTGTAATCTATCATTAAAACCAGTATCATAATCCACTTATCCCTTGTAAACCTACTGCCAGCCTCTGCAGTCGTGCTCTCCTCCTCTGAATATTTTCTGTTGTTTTGCAACACAGCAGCCACAAGCTCCATTTCTGCCATTTTGCTCTGAAACAGTGATACTGCCCACCTGCTCTTATATAGGACACTAATAGGGTAATTGAGCAACATACTATTCAGCTGGGTGATTCTTGGTTATTCATTGAGTGCAACAGTGTTGGGCCTGTGGTCATTTTATAGTAATATCTTTGGGTAAACAACTATTTTGTCCCATAACACATCAATAAGCCAATACAGCTTAAAATGTAATTGAGACTTTTGGCTAGAGCTGGGGGGGAAACGATTATTTTGAAAACGATTAATCGGGCGATTATTTGATCGATTAGTCGACTAATCTAACAATTATTTTTCTGTTGTTCAATTCATAAAAAACGTAATGTAAAAAAAAGATTTTTCACGATACTGTGTCTCAGGGGATCTTAATATTTAAGAACCTATTAATGTGTAGCACCAGATTAACGGAAATAATCTCAGCTAACTGACGATACAAACCATGTTTACCAAAACAAAACACAAGTCTCATAAGAAGCATCTAAATGACCCCTGAGCGAAAAATGCTAACGGACATTGGCACAGAACTCAAGATAAAAGTACCCTTATTACTTATCGTAGCTGCACATACAATATATCAGATTAAAGCTGAGACTCCACAGATTATGTAGGTATATAGTATCATCACTGAGTGATCCGGACTCGCGACAGGGGAAGCAAATACAGACATCACAACACGTACCTTTACAGAGCTTCTAGGGAGATCGTCTCACCACCGTAAGGCAAGGCAAGGCAAGGCAAGTTTATTTATATAGCACTTTTCAACACAAGGCAATTCAAAGTGCTTTACAAAAAATGAAAGAGATTAAGAAAATGGCATTTAAAATCAGTCATTAAAAAGAAAAGCTAATAAAATAAACATTAAAAGAAAAAATACATGGATAAAAGTTACAGTGCTGTCAATTAAACATTAAAAGAAAAAAGTACATGGATAAAAGTTACAGTGCAGTCTAAGATATGAATAGTTCAATTAAAAGCAGCGACAAAAAGAAAAGTCTTCAGCCTGGATTTAAAAGTAGTCAGAGTTGCAGCGGACCTGCAGGTTTCTGGGAGTTTGTTCCAGATATTTGGAGCATAATAACTGAACGCTGCTTTACCATGTTTAGTTCTGACTCTGGGGACAGAAAGCTGACCAGTCCCTGAAGACCTGAGAGATCTGGATGGTTCATAATTTAGCAGGAGGTCAGAAATGTATTTTGGGCCTAAACCATTCAGTGCTTTATAAACCAGCAGCAGTATTTTGAAATCTATTCTTTGACACACAGGAAGCCAGTGTAAAGACTTCAGAACAGGAGTGATGTGATCCACTTTCTTAGTGTTAGTGAGGACTCGAGCAGCAGCGTTCTGAATTAGCTGCAGCTTCCTAATAGATTTTTTAGTGAGACCTGTGAAGACACCATTACAGTAGTCGAGTCTACTGAAGATAAAAGCATGGACAAGTTTTTCCAAATCCTGCTGTGACATTAGTCTTTTAATCCTAGATATATTCTTTAGGTGATAGTAGGCTGATTTAGTAACAGTTTTAATGTGACTGTTGAAACTCAGGTAGCTCACCGTAGCTGTCAATCTGATCAAAAGACGTGTTCAATGGCATTAAAATGAGAAAAAACGTGGCTGAATCGGTTAATCCATAGGTTTTTAACATCTATGTATAAAAAAATGATTGAATTTATAATCCATAATTCCATTTTTATGTAAAAATCGGAGAGCAAATGCTAGCTGCTAATGGTAGCCACCACATCTAGCTGCTGCTTCCGGTCTAGGCTATGCAGCAGTCTCAGTGAGATATAAATATATAAATATCTTTGCGTTTTGGACTAACTTTAAAATATTCCCATGCTTTTGAAGACCTAGGGCGAGATGTTTTCGTTTGGGGGCTTCGTGCGCAATCCTGTGAGGAGGAGGTGGTAGTCGTTTCAGTCTCCATTGTGTTTGAAGTGCGATTGCGAACTGCTTGTTGCTTTGGGTGACCCACGTGTGTGTAGCGACGCGTCGACGCGGAAATATGTCGTTGACGATATTTTTGAAGTCGTCGACGCGTCGCTACAGCACTACTTTTGGCCATATTTTAATTCAACATGTTATAAACTTAAGAATGGTGATATGTACAGCAATACATGTGTAGGTCTAATACGGTTGCCATCAATTGTGTTGTATGTTGCCAGGAGGGTGCGGTGAGTGTGAGCAACAATTATCAATGGGACAACGATTTTCTTTCACTTTACTTATTTGTTTTAATTTCAACCTTAATGAACAACATACTGTTCGCTGTTGCACACGTTCATAAAGCATAAAACAACACAATAACAGCGCTTATTAATGATGCGCTTATAGTAGTCCACTTTCGGAAAGTTGTAGTTCAGCAGACGTACATTCAGGACAGTCTCTTCTCCTAAGTCCTTTTGAATTCTCCTATCCACTATCCCTTAACCCCGTGACGTTTCACTCAGAGGTCAAGGAATAGGAGATAGGGTTAGAATTTAGGAGCTGATTTTTGGATTATCGGAACGCAACCCTGACCCCCGGCTCGATGAGCGAACTATGGATAAATCAAAGAAAAGTACCGGAGGAACACAGGATTTAATTCTGTGTGGACAGAGTTATCTGCTTTCACAGCAAGCGATGCTGGTTTACCGGTATGTTTGATATGTAGAGAGAAGTTGTCAAAGGTGCTGCAGCCTTTACGTATCGAGGAACAACACGGGAGAGGAAGACAGCTGACGATCTTCAGTCATCATTCAATGGGGTATGTAATTTATTTCAGAAAACACTTTTTGTTATATTCCATGGAATGCTCTTAACGTCCCGATAGCAATGAATATATTAAATGCTTTGACAATAAATACATATAAAAATTAATCTGTGGAAGTCGTAGCGCTGTAAAAAGCACGACCAATCATCTGAGCCGGCCCGGCTAAAGTAACTGGATGGCCTACCAGTGTCTCGACTTTAAAGAGTCCTCTCCTGCTGATGTCCAGGTGTATATCAGTATGTAGTGTCTCGACTTTAAAGAGTCCTCTCCTGCTGATGTTCAGGTGTATATCAGTATGTAGTGTCTCGACTTTAAAGAGTCCTCTCCTGCTGATGTTCAGGTGTTTATCAGTATGTAGTGTCTCTACTTTAAAGAGTCCTCTCCTGCTGATGTTCAGGTGTATATCAGTATGTAGTGTCTCTACTTTAAAAAGTCCTCTCCTGCTGATGTTCAGGTATATATCAGTATGTAGTGTCTCTACTTTAAAGAGTCCTCTCCTGCTGATGTTCAGGTGTTTATCAGTATGTAGTGTCTCTACTTTAAAGAGTCCTCTCTTGCTGATGTTCAGGTGTATATCAGTATGTAGTGTCTCGACTTTAAAGAGTCCTCTCCTGCTGATGTTCAGGTGTTTATCAGTATGTAGTGTCTCTACTTTAAAGAGTCCTCTCCTGCTGATGTTCAGGTGTATATCAGTATGTAGTGTCTCTACTTTAAAGAGTGCTCTCCTGCTGATGTTCAGGTGTATATCAGTATGTAGTGTCTCTACTTTAAAAAGTCCTCTCCTGCTGATGTTCAGGTGTATATCAGTATGTAGTGTCTCTACTTTAAAGAGTCCTCTCCTGCTGATGTTCAGGTGTTTATCAGTATGTAGTGTCTCTACTTTAAAGAGTCCTCTCCTGCTGATGTTCAGGTGTATATCAGTATGTAGTGTCTCTACTTTAAAGAGTGCTCTCCTGCTGATGTTCAGGTGCATATCAGTATGTAGTGTCTCTACTTTAAAGAGTCCTCTCCTGCTGATGTTCAGGTGTATATCAGTATGTAGTGTCTCTACTTTAAAGAGTCCTCTCCTGCTGATGTTCAGGTGTATATCAGTATGTAGTCTCTACTTTAAAGAGTCCTCTCCTGCTGATGTTCAGGTGTATATCAGTATGTAGTGTCTCTACTTTAAAGAGTGCTCTCCTGCTGATGTTCAGGTGTATATCAGTATGTAGTGTCTCTACTTTAAAGAGTCCTCTCCTGCTGATGTTCAGGTGTATATCAGTATGTAGTCTCTACTTTAAAGAGTCCTCTCCTGCTGATGTTCAGGTGTATATCAGTATGTAGTCTCTACTTTAAAGAGTCCTCTCCTGCTGATGTTCAGGTGTATATCAGTATGTAGTGTCTCTACTTTAAAGAGTCCTCTCCTGCTGATGTTCAGGTGTATATCAGTATGTAGTCTCTACTGGGACTACAGCCCAAAAAGCTCAATAAGGCCTCTTTAAAGTTACAGTAAGAAACACTTGTATGTCAGATATTATTCCTTCCTTTGTTAAATATGTTTAGTTGAATATCAGTTTGCAAAGACTTATTTTTTGCAAAGGCTAACATCCCTGTGTTCCTTTCCACACATGCTCAACAAGGAACTCCACAAACAGTTTTGTATCAAGTATGTTTTTAAGTACATCAATTGATTATTATTGTTGACATGATTAATACTTAACAAAGAAACCCTTAGTGTGATCCTTCACCCTCACTCTTACACTCACATCAATACAAGGTTCAAGGTTCTTTATTGTCAAACTAACAGAGTAATTATGACGTTGACAATCTTAGGTCACAGGCTTCTCCAACAATGCAACACAATAATACAGATAAGCAGACAATATTAAAGTATATTAAAAGTAATACAAAAAAGTGGAATAGAGCAATACGAGTCTATATAAGTTATTGGAATGATATATTAGATAATAGATGAATAATTACTAAGTAACAGATGAATGTTATGAAATTGTTTCAGCAGTATCAATATTATTACATTGATACTTTTTCATTTTCAGATAAGATTTCTATGCTTCACCAGAACCAGGATATTTTCAGAAAAACACTCCATGTCTCCACATACAGTGCTAATTAAATATGGACTATAAATACCTATAACATTATCAAAACTTATACTTCATTGATACCAACACACCACCCTGATAACCAATCAAAAGCGTGTTGAATGCCCCTGATTGTTTATACATGTAATTATATAAAGACAACATTGGACTAATTAGCGATGATTGCACTTTTTTTTTTTTTTTAGATAGATAGATCGAATATGTATCACACAGACATGAACACAGCACACACACTGACATTTAGTCTCTGCTTTTTATCCAACCTTTTTCCACGTTTGCTCTTCAATGTTAACTAGGAATCAGACGTGTTTCACATAGTGTTTCAATTCAACTTAAAGGTCCCCTATTATACTGTTTTTAATCAATATAGGTCTCATATATATACAAAACATGTCTCTGAAGTGTTTGGCTCCAAACATCAAACACATCATTGCAGCATTACCCATAATCCCCTCTGTTTCAGCCCTGTTTCCAAAGTGCTGATTCTCTGTCTGTTACTTTAGATGAAAATAAGGAGCCCCTCCCCACGCCCCTCTGAGAGACATTTGGTTACAAAGAACTCAATGGTGCTCTAGGAGGAGATTCAGGTGATAAGGGGGGGGGGGGGGTTACCTTGGTTGCTGATTGGCTAATGGTTACACAAGACAAAACATCGTTATGACATCATCAAGTGGCCAAAATCTGATCAGCTCATTTTCAGACAGGTTTTTATAGAAATGGATCAAAAAGAGAGAGAATCTTTGTTCCTGAAACTTAGAGTCTCTTTCCACAGAGGGGACACATGTTGATGTAGAAGAGACATGAAGAAGAGGGGACACATGTTGATGTAGAAGAGACATGAAGAAGAGGGGACACATGTTGATGTAGAAGAGACATGAAGAAGAGGGGACACATGTTGATGTAGAAGAGACATGAAGAAGAGGGGACACATGTTGATGTAGAAGAGACATGAAGAAGAGGGGACACATGTTGATGTAGAAGAGACATGAAGAAGAGGGGACACATGTTGATGTAGAAGAGACATGAAGAAGAGGGGACACATGTTGATGTAGAAGAGACATGAAGAAGAGGGGACACATGTTGATGTAGAAGAGACATGAAGAAGAGGGGACACATGTTGATGTAGAAGAGACATGAAGAAGAGGGGACACATGTTGATGTAGAAGAGACGTGAAGAAGAGGGGACACATGTTGATGTAGAAGAGACATGAAGAAGAGGGGACACATGTTGATGTAGAAGAGACATGAAGAAGATGATTTTGCACAACAGGTGACCTTTAAGGTATTACATGTATGTTACTTTAGAGCTTAATTTTCTACCCTTTGTCAGCATGTCACTTGCAGGTGGTTCCTTCACACATTTGTTGACCTCTTTGTAGTGTTTGTGTAAGTGAGCAACACTCCCTATGATTACATTAATAAAACTCTCCTGGAAAAGAGTGTGTTGTATTTGAAAGGCAGTAGAAAGGGAAACACACACAAGAGGAACAGGGTCTGAACTAATAATAATTATGAATTATTATTGCATTATTGTAATCCAGACCTTCTATGTTCCAGTGTCACCACATAATGAATGTACTCCATTTCCCAGTATTCTCTTCATGCTTTGAAGCTACAGTGAGAGAAACATCATTTTGGGGAGAAGTAAAAGTGTCTCCAGACGAAGTACACTAAGTTTACGTCACTAATCAACTTTTATTTAAGTTAAATGTTTATCTATCACCTGCTAAAATTAAGTATGCAAAAACGCCAATAAAGAAATGTCCTTCAGTAAGGCAAATTGACTATCTCGGATGCAAGCCCTGCTAAAGCTTTCGATCATTAGTTACCATAAGCAACTGGTCATACCAGACCACAACAATAAGTCATATTCACATCAATTCACAGGACGAACCCATCTCTGCCTGCTGCAGGAACCCGTCCCAGTCTGGCGCGGAAACTGGTAGCTCTGTCTGGAAGTGGTTCCAGAACCTAGAGACCGACAGGACACATTAAAAACATTTACAATAGAGTGCTGCAGCGATGACGTATTTTTGGAGGCCGACCCGGAAGTAAGCTGCGCATGGGTTCCCTCGACAAAAAAGCAATTTCTCCATAGGATTTTGGAATATTGTAAAAAATAAGATCTGTGGAAAACGAACCTGTTTGATAAATGCACGTTTTGTTCAGCTGGATAATCTCCACATGTTGACCCTACTTTTATCATTTTAAAAGCAAAATGCTAACGTTATGCTAAAGGAACTACAGCCGAGTACAGCTGGGTCGCACGACTTCAACGTCACGCCAACTTAAGATCCATATTCAAAAATACAGATTCTAAATTGTACAAGTTGAAGTGTTGTTTGAACAGCTTGCAGCAGGCAGGGACTTGCTTTAAAGCAGAACAGGGCAAACTAACTTAGAGGAGTGTTTACGTGTTCGGCGTAATGACGTACAACGGCCTCGACAACTTCTGTAGTCCTATTCAGCCACTCGTTAACAACCTTCATTTTTCAGACACGTCAACTCTTCAAGACTCACCAGTGGGGTCACTGCTGATGTATTTAATGTCGTAGAACAAAACGTGATCTGTCTCTTACATTTGTGTCAACCACAGAGCTTAAAAACCCATTGACTCTGAGACGAGGGAACAGGAAGTGGTGAAATGCTGACTCACTTCCGGGGTTTAGGACTCGTTCCTGCACCTATAAGTTGGCATGTGTAACTTACTATCTCAGACCTGTGTCTTGTTATGAAAACTTGCGTCATAAGTAGAACAGAAGTGCTCAGAAGTGCAGAAGTAATCGAAAGACTGCTGGGATCTTTCTGGTGTTTTCTGTTTACTTCTGAAATACAATTCAAATGAGACAAAGTGTGTTTACTTGTGATGGTAGATATCCGGGTCTCGGCTTATGTGGTTCTGGAAGCCGATGTACAGATCATCCCATAGACGGCCGTGCAGCACTGCAGATCTCATCACGCTGATCCGGTTTTTGATCTTTAGGGATGAAACCAAGAAAACATTGAAGCTGCATGAACGAAACAGGAACTCTGATGAGTAAAATAATGCGCCTCACAAGAGTCTACGACAGACCGTTCATGGGTTGCAGAGGTGGGACGTATCGAAGTACATTCACTCAAGTACTATTTTGTCATACTTGTACTTTACTTGAGTATTTCCACTTAATGCTACTTTATACTTTTACTCCCCTTACATTTTGGAACATCAAGTGTCCTTTTTACTCCACTACATTTACTAACAACAATAGTTCCCAGCTACTGTTTACATATAAAACACATGACGTTTTTAAATGATATCCTGCAGTACCTTATTACATATTTATTACAAAACAAACTTAAACTGTCTTAATAATGTCCTACATGTATTTGTAAGCAATACAAATAACGAATCTCTTAAAGGTGGGGTAGGTAATTCACTTCAGAAACACTTTGTTATATTCCATGGAATGCTCTTAACATCCCGATAGCAATGAATATCTTAAATGATTTGACAATAAATCCATAACAATATTTCATCTGTGGAAGCCGTGGCGCTGTAAAAAGCACGACCAATCATCTGAGCCGGCCCGGCTAAAGTAACTGGATGGCCTACCTGCCTGTCAGCCTTCCATCTGTGTACAAACTTATCTCGTGCCCTCATTGGTCATGTGCGCGTTCGTGTGTGTTGGAGGAGGGGCTCTGTAAGGAAGTCTGAAGGAAGGGGAAGATTTTTTTCGGCTGCGTAGTTTCAAATTCTAGCGCACTCGAGCTGGTTTCTCCATTCTTACCTACCCTACCTTTAATATTCCATACAAATATAATACTTTCAAAACGGCCATGGTGCATGTGTACTTTGGATACTTTAAGTACATTTAGCTGGCTATATTTCTACTTAAGTAGCATTTTGAATATCGGACTTTCAGTTGTCATGAAGTATTTTCAGACCAAAGTATTTATACTTTTACTTAAGTAAAGGATCTAAGTGCTTCTTCCACCTCTGCTGGGTTGATGAGCATTGAGCTGGATTTCTTTGTAAATGACTTAAGATGATTTTTTGTGTATTAGAGTATTTCCTATGTCTATGTTTTATTATCTTTTCTTTTTAATAACTGATTTTAAATGCCATTTTCTTTCGTTTTTTGTAAAGCACTTTGAATTGCCTTGTGTTGAAAGGTGCTATATAAATAAACTTGCCTTGTCTCACCTCAATGTAGAAGTGCTCTCTGCCAGGCCTGGCGGTGGGAAAGGACAGATCCAAAAAGTCCACCAAGTAGTCGTAGCCACCAGCATGGGGTTCAAAGTTGTCCTTTGTCTCGATCACCTTATATATTTGTGTGAAAAAATGTGCTCCGGATCAAAAACGCATCAACAAGCAACAGCAAGAAAGGACAAGAGGGCTAGCTAGTTTCTGTTGAGCTGGTTATTAGCCATGCTAGCGGCATCTCGATAAAATATAATATAATAAATGACCTCAGGCATTATTTAAGATTGCCAGCAAATCATTAACCCACATTTCGACACGTATTTCCAAATATGCTGCACACTTAAATGTAATTTTGTTTATTGGTAATAAGCAAATGTTAGCATGCTCAAAATGCTAAGCTAAGATGGTGAACATGATTACTTTACAACGCTCAGGAAGGTTTTGCAAAAGTATCTGCGATTCTACAAAAGAACAGAAAGAGGGTCTTCTATGTCAAGTTTATATTTACCCGCATGACAAGGTTGTAGTTTTTAAAGCCTGCCCAGGAGTAATAGAATTGGATCCAGCTTTTATGTTTGAATATCTCAGAGCCGATGGCGCCGTTTAGTTCATTCAAGTACAAGTCGAAATCCCATTTGTCCTTGTAGATTTGTGCATTAGCCGGGGGATCAGTGATGGCCGCTCTGTGTTTGGTTGTGTAATGAAAGAAATAAACACATACAAAGAAGGTGAACTTATGATGGGTCTCCATGTGTGTAGTTTAAATTATCATATTAATCTTAAACCTATTTTGTAATCTGGGCACGATTCCTATTCTCTTTTCTCAAAAGTACTTTTTCTAAATAATGCTTTGAGTTCAGACAGGGGTAGACAAAAGCGTTTTTAACAGTGACTGGCAAATGTACGTTTTTGTGAGTTAGAAGAAACAACTGTGACTGGCAAATGTTCTAAACCACAGTTAGCTAGCTTTTAATGCTAACTGCTAATGTCAAGTCTAAAAAATGTACCAAGAAAAGGACAGCCGTAGCTAGCTAGCTTATTAATGCTAACTCTGTAAGATTGTTTGAAAGTGCTGTAAGACATTCATTTAAAAACAAGAATCATGTTAATGGAATTTGCTTGTAGAATAATGTGTTGTCACACACACACACACACACACACACACACACACACACACACACACACACACACACACACACACACACACACACACACACACACACACACACATACCATGTATACATCACTTCAGGGGACATTACATTGACTTACATACATTTCCTGGAGACTTATCCTAACCTTAACCATCACCAACACATGCCTAACCCTAACCCTTACCCTTACCCTAACCCTAAACCTAACCAAGTCTTCACCCTAAAATTAATGATTCCCCTCATGGGGACCTCCAATTTGTCCCCATAAGGGAAGCCAGTCCCCACACGTGACTATGTAAACAGATTTAGGTCCCCACAAGTATAGTAATGTTAGACCACACACACACACACACACACACACACACACACACACACACACACACACACACACTAAAGCATTGTCAACCTGTTAGTGGGGTCTCTCAGAGCGAGGCCGAGGTCCAGCACACTGCCTGGTTTGGGCGTCCATGTTTTGATGTCTGGTGCAACTTTATTGATCAGCGCGTTGAGGTTCTCTGCACTGTTCTTGATGTTTGTTTCCCTAATGGATCTGTATGCACAGAACACAGTAGAGACTTATGAAGACGGATGAACAATGGAGATATCTAAAAGTATTTCTTAGTGTCTCCTATCATTTGAATTTAAGAGCGCACCTGTGGCAAATCGCCCTTAAAATATGACTGTGACTTAAATTAAATCATTATCCGGTAAATTGATCGTCTGACTTTTTAGGATTAAATCACATAAAACAAAAAAACACACATATTTAATAATACACACTTTCCTTTGACGTTCTACTGGATCATGTCATTTCCTGCACACCCTACCAGCTAATCCATTCTCTTTCCTGTTGTTGTGAAAGAAGGCATTTACAACTGCAAACAGATTTAATTACAATACAGTTTTAAAATATATATTATTCTGAAATAGGCCACCTCAGACATCATTTTACTGTGGTGCAATGTCAAAAGGACCGCTCTTCTTTAGGTAAATTATTCACAGATATGATTGGTATACTACATATGATATACTCGCAAATCATTCTTATTGGGACTTGGCTTGGGAACCAAAGGGTCGCCTGTTTAATTCTCCGGACAGACCAAAGTGTGGGCTGTTACTTGGAGAGAAAATTATCATTCATGTTTATTTCATTTGCTTCTTTCCATCTTATCCAGATATAAATGATTAACTTCCTGAATTTGTAATCACATGATGGCCAACGTTTTCTGGAAACAGGGTCTGGGTCAACTTATCATCGTCTCTCCTATACTTTTTATTCACATAGATCTCTCCAAGCTAAACTCCACATTAACTAAGTCTGATTTAGAGCTAAACATATCATCTTCATTTTCCAACCGATGAAAAATAATGAGCTTTTAAACCCATGTCTTATTTATCATCCACTAGTATTCCTCTAAGAAACCTGAGCAAGTTCTACCTGTCTGATGGATGAGCTTCCACGAAATAGCCAGCGAACGGGCAGTAGATCTTGGGCTCCAGGGACTTCACCAGCGCAGATTTGTAATTCAGCAGCTTCACCCTTTCGTTTTTGATAAAAGTTTCCTTCCAGGAATCTGGTGACAAACATGAGGGCATCACGGTTATTTTCTGCATTGCGGGGCTAACTAAACATAATGTGGCCATGGGTGAACACTAACAGCACTCATTTTGGGGAGGATTTGAACACATTTTTCTTACCCCTGTTCCCAACTTATGGGAGGCTGCCTGCCTTCTTGTAAACTACGCTGCAGCTTCAAATACGATGCAAATATAAACACACAAATGCACAAAAAACACAAGCAAATGAAAAAACATAACCACCAACTTGACAACACATGCGCTTTCTGAATGCTGCTGTGCATGTGTTGTCCAGTTAGTCAGGGTCGGCGTCATGGGGGGTCATTCGCGGGCCATGCCCCCCCAAATGAGTCACTGTGCCCCCCCCCAACGCAGGGTGGGCAAGCCTTGCCACTTTGCCGTTTTTTTTTTTTTAATCATATAAGTAAAAACGTTTCCACTAAATGTTTTTTGTGTGAAATACATCAGAAATAAAGAATACAAATATAAAACACAGCCTGAGCTGTGCTCACTGCTGCTCTCTGATTGGTGTGTTGCTTGACCAATGACCCCCGACTTTTTTTTTGTTATCATTACGTGGCTGTGTGTTTAGATGAAAGCCCGGTGGCGATCTGTTCATCTGTTACACTGATTATACAGTAAAGCCATCAAAAATAATATGATATACAATACAGTACAAGTAGCCTACTTCTGGGTCTCTGTGTTTCATTCAAGCTCGGCTCTGTGTGTGTGTGGCACGAGCGTATTTTGTGAGTGCGCGAGCGGTAACGTGGAATGTTGTTGTTAGCATCTGGTTAGCTAGCTATGCTAACGGATATAAAGGGCTGTTTCTACACCAAGGTGGAGGAGAGTCCTCTCCTGTCAGACTGAGAGGATCGTATAACCTCAGCTCAGTGAGGTAAGGACTCTCTCAGTGTTCAGATAGTTCACTTTAGTGTAAGTTATCTCAGTGGGTCTCAAACGGTTTGTTCACCATTTATGTAAACAAGTATTTGCGAGGAACACCTTTATATGATCATTATAGTTATTAAAAAATAAGAGAATAAATGAAAAACAGGTATGAAATACTATAGGACAGTAACACAAGAATACAGTTTAAAGGGGGAGTGATTAGTGAAATATCCATAAAGAAAAAGTAAATCTGTGTACAGCTCTGTTTCATTTGGATGCTGAGAGATGTAGGCTATCCATAGATCTCTTCATTTTGCTCTCAAAGTGCACCAGATTGATGCATTTAACTTCAATATTTTAAAAATAATCTTCCCGGAGGAGCATGCCCCCGGACCCTCCTAGAGGAGGTTAGGTCCACCCCCACCTAAAACATGTTCACATGGATAGGATACTAAATACATTTGCACACTTTTTATATCGTGGCCTATGTCCATATGTTTCTGTTTTGGTGGTTGTGCCACAACAGTGCATGCATGCACAAGTCATTGGTGCGCTATAAAATAGCACATACACTCCTGCAATGTGTGTGAAAGACAATAGACTTTACAGCATGTTTTTGAAGTTGCGTTGGTGTTTGTGTGTTGGTTGTTGACGGCAGTGTGTGCCCCCCCCGTGGTAAATGATTGCCCCTCCATTCGATTTGTTCTAGAGCCGACCCTGCAGTTAGTGAAGATGTTTCTTGTGTTTTGCCACATTTGTGTTTTTAAATTTGCAGCGTTTTTGAAACTGAAGCGTGTTTCTGCTCATGGAAATGTTTGGGCCGTGTTTGATAAGTGGTTGAAAGACAAAAGGCGCATTCACACCGGAGTACTTTTCCCCGTACTTTTCCCGTTTAGTTCCGTTAGTGCCTGGAATTTTGCGTTCACAGCAAAAAGAGTACTTAGTTCCGAGAACTTTTACCCCCGAGAACTTTTCCTGCTAGAGAGGTGGGACTTTTATGGGAGAAAAAAGTACCAATTTTGATTGGCTGGGCGAATTGCAAACCACGCCCCGTAAAACTCTGAAAAGGTTTGTGAAGCCGCCATTGTATTTGCTGGCATTACTATTAGCATTAGCATTAGCCCCGCGCACCAACGCAGAGGGACTAACTTATGGCAACACAAAAAAAAACATGGGAGCGGTGGAGATGAGGAGGTGTCGGCGTTCTGGCGATTTACTCGGAAGGCTTCAGTAGAAGCTGCTGGGAGTCCCAGCAGCTTCTACTGAAGCCAGTCCCCAACTCCGGGGACTTCCGGCCGGGGACTTCGGGTGGCAGTATACGCCGTGAAGTGGTTTGCGGCCTGCCAGTAAACCCAAAGCAGAAGAAGTGACGTCAGCGGCTTCATTTGCGTAATCTTCCCTCAGGGTACTTAATCCGGTGTGAACGCGATCTGTATTTAGTTCCATGGGGGTACTAAGTGCCGGGCACTAAGTACGGCAAAGTACTTGGTGTGAAAGCGGCTAAGGACAGGATACATATATCATATTTCTGTCATGGGTTTGGATTTGTGTTGCCATTTTCCATTTTTAGTTTCCCTCCTGTGTGATTGTGTTCACCTGCCCCCCCCCCCCCTGTGTTTCACCTCCCCTCTCCAGTTGTGTCTTGTCTTGAGATTACCCTTCTGTGTATTTAGTCTTGCTTTCCCTTGTGTTCCTTGTCCGATCGTCGTCAATGTAATCTGCATGTTCCTGACCGTGAGTTTGTTCTTGTTCCTTGTGCCTTGACCTTGTTTCACTCGGTTAGTTTTTCTTTGTTTTGTTTTCAGTTTTTGAATAAAGCTTGCTTATTGTTACAACCTGGACCCCTGTCTGTGTTATTTTACCCAAACCTGAAAATATCGCACGGAGACAGACAAAGAAAGAAACAGACAGATCCTACAGGGCTTTAGGTTTTAATAACAGGGCATCCCCCTGTCTTGTGTCTTTGTTGGAGATCTATCTTATCATGTTTCTCTACTTATTCGGAGCATAATAGTTGCCTATTGAAGATTCAAGTAGTTATAGAAATGTAACATGTAATGAGTCTCACCTGTGTATTTCCCCCCCAAAGAAGGTCATGGGGAATCCAGATGCTCCTCCAGCAAAGTCACTCATCATTAAGTCCACATTGTTGGGTAACTTGCCTCCATTTGGCCTGGTGCAGTCCACAGTGTTCAGGATCATGTGACCTAAAACAGAAACACAATTATTTGATTGCTTTTGATACATAACACTGTTATTACACCCATAGTATATCCATGTTACACTGTTAGACCTATATTACACCCATGTAACACCGTTCTTACACTGGTATAACACCCACTTTACACATGGACACAGCCTGTTAAATGTCACAGGATAGTGGATACAGACACCATTTAAGGGTTATCTTATGGAAGTCATGCATCTCTTGTAAAAACATTACAAATTGAAAACAAAAATGCACCTTTATATTCAACAATGAGGCAGGTGTCAAGTTCGGGGTGCACACCGTCCATCAGGATCATGAATCTTAGGTGTTCGTTCACCTGAAGCAGACCAAGGGACAGTGTAGTGAACAATTAGCGGAGTCTATTCATTATTATTCCATTATAACAGCCTATATTCACACATATTTTACAAAAGTATTTGTCATTACATTTTGCCAGACTCCAAAAGGAACAACATTGATGTTGGTCAGTGGGACTTGGCTTTGCTCCAAATACCTGTTGTATCAAGGAACAAAAGGGGCATTAAAACACATTTAAAGAAAAGTATTATTTTAAGTAACAGATGTAATGAATTAAAGGTGGGGTAGGTAATTTTGGAGAAACCAGCTCGAGTGCGTTATAATTTGAAAATACACAGCCGGAAAAAATCTGCCATTTCCACTTCCTCCTCCAACACACACGAACGCGCACATGACCAATGAGGGCACGAGATAAGTTTGTGCACAGATGGAAGGCTGACAAGCAGGTAGGCCATCCAGTTAATTTAGCTACTTAAGATATTCATTGCTATCGGGACGTTAAGAGCATTCCATGGAATATATCAAAAAGTGTATCTCGAGCCGGTTTCTCAAACTTACCCCACCTTTAAAGCGAGCTCAAAGACTGTACTAACCAGAAGACAGGTCTCGACGTGTCCCCAACATAAATGGGTACATCTGGCCTCCTCTTTGCCAAGTCTTTCAATGTTGGGTAACTACAAAAGAAAGGACAGTTCAAATCACAGATATACATAGAGCTCGGGAGAAATGACCACTGCAAAATCTATTGAAAGAATACAGAGTTATTGGCAAAGTCCTAATCACAATTTATACAAAATTGCTAGTAAAACCTCCTCTCTGAATAGTCTTTAGGTAACTAGAAAAGACAGGACAGGTCAGTGACAGAAAAAGAAGACTATTTCGCACCATGTTTCTGTTAGTAAAAAACAATAATAATTGAATGACGTTATGATAACCAGCTATTAATGCTTATTTTTATCTATTTATCTAAACCCCTTTTGCGGGTTATAAAACTGAAAATTAATGAAATGTATCATATCAACACATTTCACATAACTGTATCAGGTTAGTTGAAAGCAATAATATTAAGATGAAACAAATATGTTTTTATTTAAACATAATATTATTGCTTTCAACTAACCTAATACAGTTATGTGAAATCTGTTGACGTAATACATTTAATTAAAGACGACGGTTCAGTTTTTTCAGTGCAGGTACCCTTACCCGGTGCTCTATATATATCTATACTTCAACATTTGTCAAAACTGGTTAAACTAGAAGTATGTTATTGAACACTTTGAACTTTACAGTATCTGTTTTTCCTGCTTCTGCTAATCTCCATTCTTGGTCTTCAACACCCACAAATACAAATATGTAGAGATGTATACGGCCCTTATGGATATGGGGGTTTGTTAGTCTGTCGAAGGTAGCAAACAAGGCACCTGCGTTGTTTTTGTTTCTGGAATTTATGTCAGAGAAGAAAGACTGTCATGCATTTTTCAATTCCCAAATTATTAAAGTCAAGTCTCTCTTTATAGATTTCAAAATGAACCTGGATATTTGTTTTTCGCCATCTGCGTTCAGCTTTTTCTCTCTTTTTTCTGTTCTCACCGTCATGGCCTTTCTCCATGGAGATATTTTCCCTTACCTTAGTTGGCATCGAATTAAAAATGATCTACCAGCTCATTTACTGAGATGTTAGCGAGGACAAGCGTGGAAGAAATTCTGAGTTCCCTTGTGTTTTCAGATAAATACTGTTTTGTGGTTACCTCTTTTTCAACATGTATGTGAACAGAAATGGAGCTCTCAAAGAAAACACAGGAATGATCAGAGAGCGCAACATCAGTCACCAGGAGATATTCAGACCCATAATTAAGAGTCTTCTTTCAGCACTTGCTTGCTTCACAACATTTTTAGTACCACATTTGTCACAGTCAGGTGTTCAACCCTCCCCCAAGTTTTACGACAAAACGGCTAGTAAAGTAATTGAAACTTTCTGACAGGGATTGTCTAAATGTATGAGTTCTGCTATGTTAGAGGGCACTGCTGAGAGTCCGGGTGAGTGAACTCTGTATAAAGTGTTTCCTCAGACTGCAACACTTAAATCAGTGGTTCTCAAACTTTTTCTGTCAACCCCCCCTTTGGAGAAAAAAAAAAGTCGGGCCCCCCCAACAGAAATAGTCAGGCTCAGTGGCGGCGCCAGAGATTTATTTTGGGGGTTCTGTGGGGTAGCTTGATGTTTCATAGAGGGTGCTCAAACATTTAGGGTTTTCCATTAATGTACCGGTCACTACAGTGGAATTTTACACCCATGTTAGACTCTTATAACACCTAGACAATAATACCACCTTTAACACCCCTATTTCACTATTATTGCATCCCTATTATACTCACATTAGACCCTTTTTACACCTAGGGTGCTAGTGGATCGCCGGAGCTGTATTAGATTAACATTAACATGCTTATTGTAGTTGTAAGTGCACTGCCTTGCGGCCTGTAGCACCATCCTTGATGGAGCATGTGTGTGTGTGTGGGCTGGACCTGTATTTTACAGGAAAGGAGTGAGCAGAGGGTCGAGTTGTCGATTCTTGTTCAGTTTTCTGTGACTATCTGCCTCACCCTCTCAGACTTTGAGTTGCGCGCGCTGCTAAAGAGACGCGCAACCATGGAAACCAAACAATGGTGTAGCTGTATTAAAGTCAGAGTGGAAACAGTCCTGAGTAAATCTGATTTTGTCAGAAATTGGGAGAAATGTGGGAGAAATATGACCCCGGGAGGAAACCGGGAGAGGGCAGTGAAATCGGGAGTCTCCCGCAAAAATCGGGAGGGTTGGCAAGTGATGTATTAGGGCCAGAGATATGGAAAATCCACCCAAATGGCTCCAAAAGAGGTTTTTTTTGCTAAATCTGTCTAAAAAGGTCAAATATAACTTGTTTTGCATCAATCTTGATACAGGGTACTTATTATCTGTTGTACTTTGGATTCCTAAAGCTTTTAGTCTACAACCCATCATCCAAGGTTAGTTTTCACTATAAGTACAAAATATTTTTTGGACAGACACTATAATTTACAGTTTTTTACCATGTTTAATCTGAATTTTTTTTTAAATAAAAAACATCCATATTGATTCTGACTTTTCTACATCCAACTCACAGGTTTATCATTACTTTGAGAAAAAGATGATTAATTTAACCCTTTTAGAAGGGAAGTCATTTGTTCTGGGAATGTCATTTTCAAGCCTGAAACCTGAAAAACAGGCTTATAACCCATCCCCCCCCCCCCCCCCACCCGTGGGCCTGCGAACATTATGATTTGTGTGGAAACATTTCATTTTTAAGATTTTTTTTTATTTGAACCTCTTTTCCTTTCTCTTTCTTGATCCTCATTAACAACGGTCATTACAGTCCTTGACGGCGGTCTGTTCTAATGGATTAACAACGTGTCACATGTTTTGAGTTGACCAATCAGAACTTTATTTAGCCTCCGTATTGTTTATGGTTGAATGTGGGCCGCGAAAAAAGAATAGATTCTTAAGTGGGCCCTGAGTTGAAAAAGGATGGGAAACGCTGATATATGGTATAAGTTCAACTTAAAGGTCGCCTATTATGCAAAATCCACTTCTTCATGTCATTCTCTTCTACATCAACATGTGTCCCCTCTTCTTCATGTCTCTTCTACATCAACATGTGTCCCCTCTTCTTCATGTCTCTTCTACATCAACATGTGTCCCCTCTTCTTCATGTCTCTTCTACATCAACATGTGTCCCCCTCTTCTCCATGTCTCTTCTACATCAACATGTGTCTCCTCTTCTTCATGTCTCTTCTACATCAACATGTGTCCCCTCTTCTTCATGTCTCTTCTACATCAACATGTGTCCCCTCTTCTTCATGTCTCTTCTACATCAACATGTGTCTCCTCTTCTTCATGTCTCTTCTACATCAACATGTGTCTCCTCTTCTTCACGTCTCTTCTACATGTGTCCCCTCTTCTTCATGTCTCTTCTACATCAACATGTGTCCCCTCTTCTTCATGTCTCTTCTACATCAACATGTGTCCCCTCTTCTTCATGTCTCTTCTTCATCAACATGTGTCCCCTCTTCTTCATGTCTCTTCTACATCAACATGTGTCTCCTCTTCTTCATGTCTCTTCTACATCAACATGTGTCCCCTCTTCTTCATGTCTCTTCTACATCAACATGTGTCCCCTCTTATTCATGTCTCTTCTACATCAACATGTGTCCCCTCTTCTTCATGACTCTTCTACATCAACATGTGTCTCCTCTTCTTCACGTCTCTTCTACATGTGTCCCCTCTTCTCCATGTCTCTTCTACATCAACATGTGTCTCCTCTTCTTCACGTCTCTTCTACATCAACATGTGTCCCCTCTTCTTCATGTATCTTCTACATCAACATGTGTCCCCTCTTCTTCATGTCTCTTCTTCATCAACATGTGTCCCCTCTTCTGCATGTCTCTTCTACATCAACATGTGTCCCCTCTTCTTCATGTCTCTTCTACATCAACATGTGTCCCCTCTTCTTCATGTCTCTTCTTCATCAACATGTGTCCCCTCTTCTTCATGTCTCTTCTTCATCAACATGTGTCCCCTCTTCTTCATGTCTCTTCTACATCAACATGTGTCCCCTCTTCTTCATGTCTCTTCTTCATCAACATGTGTCCCCTCTTCTTCATGTCTCTTCTTCATCAACATGTGTCCCCTCTTCTTCATGTCTCTTCTACATCAACATGTGTCCCCTCTTCTTCATGTCTCTTCTACATCAACATGTGTCCCCTCTTCTTCATGTCTCTTTCTTCATCAACATGTGTCCCCTCTTCTTCATGTCTCTTCTACATCAGCATGTGTCCCCTCTTCTTCATGTCTCTTCTACATCAGCATGTGTCCCCTCTTCTTCATGTCTCTTCTACATCAGCATGTGTCCCCTCTTCTTCATGTCTCTACTACATCAGCATGTGTCCCCTCTTCTTCATGTCTCTTCTACATCAACATGTGTCCCCTCTTCTTCATGTCTCTTCTACATCAACATGTGTCCCCTCTTCTTCATGTCTCTTCTACATCAGCATGTGTCCCCTCTTCTTCATGTCTCTTCTACATCAGCATGTGTCTCCTCTGTGGAAAGAGATTCTGAAAGTTTCAGGAACAAAGATTCTCTCTCTTTTTGTCCTGATCCATTTCTATAAAAACCTGTCTGAAAATGAGCGGATCAGATTTTGGCCACTTTATGATGTCATAACGATAATAATAATAATAATTCCTTACATTTATTATAGCGCTTTTCCAGATGCTCAAAGCGCTTTTACAAATACACATTACACATATTTTGTATACATGCAATGGTCACTGTGGACAATACCCACAGGAGCAAGTTCAGGTGAAGTGTCTTGCCCAAGGACACAACGGCTTTACAGACGCAGCAGCGGCGGGTTTCACCCCTTGATCTGATGATCATTGCACAGCGCACTGCGCCACACCGTCCATCTTCACGCCTCGAAGTCATCGAGGCGCTTTTACAAGTACACATTAATATCATACATGTACTGTGGACATTACCCACAGGAGCAAATCCGGGTGAAGTGTCTTGCCCAAGGACACAACGGCCTGACGCAGTTCCCCAGCACCCCCCTTGATCTGATGATCAGATGCACAGACCACTGCGCCACCCGTCCCTATAACGATGTTTTGTCTTGTGTAACCATTAGCCAATCAGCAACCAAGGTAACCCCCCCCCCCCCCACCTTATCACCTGAATCTCCTCCTTGAGCACCATTGAGTTCTTTGTAACCAAATCTCTCTCAGACGGGCGTGGGGAGGGGCTCCTTATTTTCATCTAAAGTAACAGACAGCCAATCAGAGACATGTTCTGTATATATCAACACATCCTCACTCCCAGGTCGGCCTATGTTGACGTTATGTCAAGTCCCCTGTCGGCTTTTTCCAACGCAAGGGGGGGGGCCCTTAGCGTCCATTTTCAGCTTTCCGGGATGTCCATATGCTTCTATAGAGGCTCATGGAAGCACGGCGTTCGTTTGTGTCGGCTGCCCTTAAAGGCAATGTGAGCGTCCATTCTCATTGGATAACGGAGAATTGTACACCCGGAAGTAAGTATTCCCCTTACTGTCGATTGATTTTACAGTGTTCTGCACTACTCATCGACTAAAAAACACCAGATTATCCTTGTTAATTACACAACATTGATTGGTTTAAATTGTGTGCAATGCTTTTGTATTTTTCCCCTTCGATTCGGAGAAACAAATATGTTTTCGGAGTAAAGGATGGCAGAAGACACTACACTACCCAGAATCCCCAGCTATCGTTTGGACTACACCATGTGCTCTGTTTGACGTCACGTGATCTTCAAATTTCTCCCTGAAGAAAAAAAAAAATGGCCGAACTTCGTTTTATTCTCGATGGAAAATGCCTATTTTAAAGTTAGTTTGGCCATTAAAATGCGTTTTGATGTCATTTGATGCGAGAAATATGAGTTGTTATTTCAGATTATGTGTGCAGTGGATGTACATGATCTTTAGTTTGCTAGTTATTACGAAGATTACTTCAGGAAATTGCGTCCATAACGTTTTCATTGTTACCAAGGTGGTTGCTAGGGACGCTGCTATCGATATTATTTCTGTTATGTTGTGTAACTGTTTAATGGTGTTATCTTTATTGCTACCCCCTTCCCCGTCAATGTATAGTGTTGGTCCACAGCGAAAACATATTAGTTTAACAACATCCGCATCTAAAGATAGCCTACGTTATTTTTCCCCTGTGCAATTCCAGTCTCACATCTCACAGCACATCGTCATTAACAAATACCGGAAACAGACCGAAAACATTGAAAAAAAATACAATAATACTTTATTCCGAGTGTGCTTGCTTTTCTCTTTGGAAGTCATCACATAACGGCATTGTAATACACGGTTCAGCTGCATTAAATATTACATATCTGCCGTAGTTCTGTATTTATAGAGCCCTGATGAGAAGACTTCTAGACAAACATGAGGAACTGAAAACGTGACGTGGATCATAAATATATCAGCCATTAAACAACATCTTACATTTCTTTTCACACAATACGTCTCCTTGCAGTATCAACACTAATTCGGCTGACTTTTATATTTGATCCAATTGGTAGATAGGCTGTATTTACACCATAAAGGTGATATAAAGGGACACCTAGTGGTTAAAGCATGTTATTGAATTTCATTATTTTTATCATTAGATATTAATAGGATCCCTATAAAGTATATTCATTACTCGTTATTCTCTACTAATAGTTCATTAAAGACTGTATATAATGACTATTTTGCATATCCCTTTCAAGATTTCAAGATTTTCTAAGGTTTATTGACATATCATATAGGCACACACAACTATGGTGTAGTTATGCATTGAATGAAAAACTTGGGTCGCAGGTTCCTCAATAGTGCATTACAAGACATCTATCAATATTTGTGCGTACCTCCAGCAATGTTAACTATGTTGAAGCACTTATTTTAACTGATATTTTACATAATGTATTATACTCTTATAAGATGTATGTAGATATTTCATCTCCGACCTTGTCAGGTATTGAACAATCAATAAATAAAGAACACAGAATTGTTGAATATAAAACACAGAATTTGTTTGATTATACTAAATGATTTACAAATAAACACCACTGCATATTTACAACTGTTACACATGCTGATGTAACGCAAATGTTCCAACTTGGGATCAATAAAGTATATCTTATCTTAAGCTGATCGATGGCTATACTGCCATATTTGCAAAATGTGCCTCTGAACCTTAACAAGTGCGTGTTTCAGGCTTATCAATTAATGTAATGTAATGTAATGTTATCAATTAACAACAGGGGTCACAAACATAAGACCAGCTGTTAAATAAAGCTCTTCTGACCTTAGCTGGCATGTGTGCAATATTAATGCTGCCCATTATGGGCACAAGCAATTTTCACCCATTTATTAATTATATGTTTTAAATGTGAGTGTTTCCTATCCCCTAACCTCCAGGGATGTACACAGTTTAATACTGGCAACTTCTTATTATGGGAAATACGAAAACGTCTTTTAAAACTACAACTCCCAGTAGAGACGTGCCATAGATACAGAACATGTTGCGAAACAGAATAGCCAGCATTTGTAGTTCTGGGGACAGGGTGGGGGAGGGGGGACGCGGTGGACCCGTTCAAATCCAGTTTTGGACAGTCTGCCGTGATTCCATCCCAGTTCAAGTGCTGTTCGAGGCTCGGCGTAACCCTCGGAGCACACTCTCCAATCACAGAGCTTGAGGACTATCACGAGGTTTGTCAAACAGAGCACATGGTGTAGTCCAAACGATAGCTGGGGATTCTGGGTAGTGTAGTGTCTTCTGCCATCCTTTACTCCGAAAAAACATTTGTTTCTCCGAATCGAAGGGGAAAAATACAAAAGCATTGCACACAATTTAAACCAATCAATGTTGTGTAATTAACAAGGATAATCTGGTGTTTTTTAGTCGATGAGTAGTGCAGATATCACTGTAAAATCAATCGACAGTAAGGGGAATACTTACTTCCGGGTGTACAATTCTCCGTTATCCAATGAGAATGGACGCTCACATTGCCTTTAAGGGCAGTCGACACAAACGAACGCCGTGCTTCCATGAGCGTCCATAGAAGCATATGGACATCCCGGAAAGCTGAAAATGGACGCTAAGGGCCCCCCCCTTGCGTTGAAAATGGACGCTAAGGCCCCCCCTTGCGTTGGAAAAAGCCGACAGGGGACTTGACATAACGTCAACATAGGCCGACCTGGGAGTGAGGATGTGTTGTATATATCTGAGACCTGTAATATATTGATGAAAAAGAGTATAATAGTATAATAGTACAATAGGGGACCTTTAACTCCTTTTTAAGGAGTTATTATAAAAGGTGACGACAGTGGAAGAGTTTACCTGAGGTGGTCGGAGTGCATGTGGCTGATGTAGATGAGATCTGCAGAGCACAGTCTGTCCATGGCGTCTGCTGGAGGCTCGTGGAGGAGCCACCATCCTCGGGCAAAAGCAGGACCCTTTAACCACGGATCGAACATGAAGCGAGTCTCCCCAAACTGCAGCTCCATGCAGGCGTGGGTGATGTACGTCACCTGTGGGGTGTTTAAAACATGCTTTATATAGGGGTAGGGTAAGGGTTTTTAAGACAAGATAAAAGGGAACAGACATTTAGCAAAAACATCACTGAAGAGAAAAACATGCTCAAGACTCTCTAAGGTACATGTTATCTAGGACTTAAAGGTGGGGTAGGTACTTTTGGAGAACCAGCTCGAGAATTTGAAAATACACAGCCGGAGAAAATCTGCCACTTCCTTACAGAGCCCCTCCTCCTCCAACACACACAAACGCGCACATGACCAATGAGGGCACGAGATACATTTGTGCACAGACAGTGGCGGAGCTGGGGGGTGGCCAATAGGGTGGCCAGGATTCAGTGCCACGGCCACCCCAGCTCCGCCACACCCAAACACCCTCACCACAGGGGCCCAAACTATTTTAGAACATTAAGAAAAAAATGTTTAAGTAACCTTTCATCATTCATCAAGAATTAACATTAATAGGACTTTATATTGATAATGTACTCACTAAACTTACAATTCATTTAACTTATTTTCTTCCAAAAGTTAATTATCCATGTCTGCTGCATTCGACACGGTGAACCATCAGATCCTCCTTCACACTCTCCAAGAACTTGGAGTTTCAGGCTCTGCACTTTCCCTCCTCACCTCATACCTCAAAGACCGTACCTACAGGGTAACTTGGAGAGGGTCCGAGTCCGACCCTTGTCAATTAACTACAGGGGTCCCTCAGGGCTCTGTACTTGGTCTCCTCCTCTTCTCCCTGTACACAAACTCGCTCGGATTAGTCATTAGCCCGCATGGTTTTTCTTACCACTGCTACGCTGATGACACCCAGCTAATTCTGTCCTTTCCCCGCTCAGAGACTCAGGTCGTCGCACGCATCTCTGCTTGTCTAGCTGACATCTCTCAGTGGATGTCTGCTCATCACCTCAAGCTCAACCTTGACAAGACTGAACTGCTTTTCCTTCCGGGAAAAGATTGTCCCACTCTTGACCTAACAATCAACATCGGCACCTGTGTTGTTTCCCCGACTCAGACTGCAAGGAATCTGGATGTGATCCTAGATAACAAACTGTCCTTCACTGCAAACATCGCTGCTACAACCCGTTGCTGCAGATACACGCTTTACAACATCAGGCAACACACTCTCACTCCCTAAGCGTCCAGGAGCGACGTTTGGTCAGTGTCCGTGGCGTCCAGTTGTGACGCTCCTAGGCTCCTTCAGCGTCATAAACGGACGCAAATAGGTTTCAACTGATTGCAATGTATTCCCATCTGCGGCGGGATTTGACGCTCATGGAAGCACGGCATTCGTTTGTGTCGGCTGCCCTTAAAGGCAATGTGAGCGTCCATTCTCATTGGATAATGGAGAATTGTACACCCGGAAGTAAGTATTCCTCTTACTGTCGATTGATTTGACAGTGATATCTGCACTACTCATCGACTAAAAAACACCAGATTATCCTTGTTAATTACACAACATTGATTGGTTTAAATTGTGTGCAATGCTTTTGTATTTTTCCCCTTCGATTCGGAGAAACAAATATTTTTTCTGAGTAAAGGATGGCAGAAGACACTACACTACCCAGAATCCCCAGCTATCGTTTGGACTACACCATGTGCTCTGTTTGACAAACACCGTTTTTTTTCACCATTCATTCCAATGGCTGGCATCTATGTCACATGATCTTCAAATTTCTCCCAGAAAAAAAAAAACATGGCCGAACTTCGTTTATTCTCGGTGGAAAATGCCTATTTTAAAGTTAGTTAGTTTAAATTAGTTTTTTGTATAACCTTGCTTCGTGCAAGTGACAATTGTTGTTGTCTTCTCTGTGAACGTTTTTTTCGCCGTTCTTTTGCCATTTTGAGATTTCAATTTCTAGCGGAAAGCTAACCAGGAAGTGTTTTAGCACACCGCGTGACGCATCTGAACGAATCACGTTGTCAGAAATTGACACCAGCCAATGAGATTTCGTTTCTTGGTTTAAGACCCTTTTGTGCTTTCACGATTGGTTGCTGATACAAAGGAAATGACCATATTTGGATCCGATGAGATTGTGCAGGAGAGACGGAGCTTTTCCAACGATGACATTGTGCAAACAGCGGTCGCGGTACTTTATGTAACGTTAGAAATGCTAACTTTTAGTGAATTTAGGAGAAATATACAGATGCAAATAGACAAACTATAGTAAAATGAACACTTAAATGTGTATTTTGTACGTTTTCGTTCCAAAAGCCTGAAAGAAAACATGTTATGGAATCAAAGGCCGGGCCCGGCCCGGCACCGCCTTTTTTTTTTTTAAGCGGCTCCCTCCCCACTTTTGGCAGCACCCCTTGAGCAAAATGACTTCCCGCGGCTATGCTCCGGTGTGTAGTATTTTGGGTAAATACATTTACCAAACGCTTTCTCTATTTTGGCGTCCGTGTTCTTGGGAGTGGGAAAAGTGGGGAGAGTGCATTTTATGCTGCGCCTAGGTTCCACTAGGTCTTGGCGTAACAATATAATAGTGATTTCAATGCCACCCCAAAATGATCACTGGTTCCATCCTGGCCACCCCACTGAAAATGTCCTGGCTCCACCACTGTGCACAGATGGAAGGCTGACAGGCAGGTAGGCCATCCAGTTACTTTAGCCGGGCCGGCTCAGATGATTGGTCATGCTTTTTACAGCGCCACGGCTTCCACAGATGACGTTTTTTTTTATGGATTTTTTGTCAAAGCACTTAAGATATTCATTGCTATCAGGATGTTAAGAGCATTCCATGGAATATAACAAAGTGTATCTCGAGCCGGTTTCTCAAACTTACCTACCCCACCTTTAAGTACTTTAATTTAAGGATTGTGCAGAAAGGAGGTCTTCAGTTTAACCCTATTAAAATGTGAGACCCTGTATCTCCAATTTGATGGAAACAATTCATATTCGCTGTTCTTGACATGGTTGGTGTCAGAGCTGATGTTGTTATGGTAGGCTGAATCATAGAGTCAAAATGGATGAAAGAGAAGGATGAAAGGAATATAAAAGGTTAGAAAACTGTCAAAAGAACTATAATTTCACGGGAAGACTGTAACTTGTATTCATGTACCTGGGTTATTCATTTTTGTAAAGCACTTTGAATTGCCTTGGGAACAAACCTTCACTTCTCCTTCCTGGAGCTCCTCGGGCTCTCGAGGGTCCGCCAGCCAGGGGTCGACGGGGCTCAACTCAACCAACTGAAGCCCCCCATCATCCAAAATCTCTACTTCTGTAAATGAGGTAATACACACATGCTCAGCTGGTGAGGGTCAGAATCACTGTCTAACACACAGGGGAGCAGTGAAGTAACTAAGTAGATTTACTCAAGTACTGCACTTAAGTTCACATTTGAGGTAGTATATTTTCAGTCAAAGTATCTTCTTCTCCACTACAGTTCAGAGGTCAATTGTGTACTTCGACTCCACTACATGTATTTAATATCTTTACAGATGTGGATGAATGATGTGAAATCTAATCAAGTGTTGAATCAGACTTTAGTTCCACCTGGAGTAAATCCACCAGCTACCCTGCAGTATACAAAGTCATTCAAACTAGCTGCACCTTTACCAGCTTTGAGAACACTTTCATGATCAATCATTATAAAACATATCATATATATTATTCTGAAATGGACCAATCTGCACAATGAATACTTTTACTGTCGCTACTTTCACTATATTTTGATGAGAATACTTTTCTACTTTTACTTGAGGAACATTTTGAATACAGGACTTTTACTGTGACAGAGTATTCCTACTCTGGTACTTCTACTTTTACTCAAGTACAAGATCTGAGTACTTCTTCCACCTCTGTCTAACACTGGGTAGCCCTACATGTTGAACTAAGCTCCAGGAGTCACAATAAACATGTGTTCAAAGTTAGTAATTCAAACTAAACTTACTGGTTATGTTGAGGAATAGTAAAAAACTGTTTTGTTGGGGTAAGAAAATAGTTGTGGTTTCTGTTGAAATATGTATTATCAAACAACTGTGTGAGCCGAGAGATCAAAGTTACCATGGTGACAACGTTATCAAACACCTGTGTGAGCCCAGAGATCAAAGGTGTTCCATCATGTGCTGAAAATGCTGAATATTTGTGTTAGCAGAGTAAGCATAACTTCATTGCTGTTTAGCATCCAAATAAGCGGAGGAATAACGAAACATCAGAGACAGTGACATTTCATTCAACGGACTCTCCCATTGGAGGCGTGGCTTTATTTATAAAGTCTGTCGGTTAGATCAGCAGCCCAAACTGCATCGCTGTATGCTTGTAAGCCCAGTTGTTCACTCTTACTTTTCCGGTAACACAGTTCCCTGTCGATTGTACCTTTCAAATATCTCAGTACATGCGTTACAGTAGTCCATTGCTCTTCTGTCGGCTCAGAAAAATACTGGGACAGTTTACTGACAACAAAACTCAAATCAGGCCTTGTGCACACAGCCAGGTAGATCAGGCTACCTACTGCCTCTCTGTACATTCTAACATCCTTCATCGGTACAGCATCATCTAAGTAGTTCAGTTTTTGCTCACAAGGTGTCGCTCTCGGTTTACAATCCTGCATGTTCAACCTTTCAAGTATTTTGTTCACATATTTCTTCTGTGACATCTTTACACATGAATCAGTTTGATGAAGATCAATGCCCAGGAAATGTTTTAGTTTCCCCAAGTCTTTCATCCTGAATTTAGCTGTGAGCATCTCCTTAACAACTTTCAATGCATTGTTATCACTAGCTGCAATGATTATGTCATCAACCCATATTATCATTATCACTTTCCAGTTTTCAGTTTCTTTTGTGTAAACACAATGGTCAGCCTGGTTCTGTAGGAACTCTTTTTCACTCAGATACTCATGCAGCATTTTGTTCCAATTTCTGCCTGACTGTTTAAGCCCATATAGTGACTTTTCTAGCTTGTACACCAACTTTTCACCTTTACTGGATTTGACCTCAAAACCTTCTGGCTGTTCCATGTATATATCTCAGTCTATTGGTATTATCCGCCGCCTCCCTCATTACAAGGGACACACTTTTGTCATCAAGAAATTGGATAAGCTCTGCATAAGCCTCTTCATTTTTCCCTTCATCGTCCACCTCTTCATCTTCCTCAATTATGTCCGTAGGACTCCTTAAAATAGTATTCTTCAGTCCCTATAAGCGAAGATGGCCCAAGAATTTCGTCTCCCACAGTTCATAGTTCTTTTCATCCCCGTCAAACACTAGCCGAGACCAGCGGCTACTGGATCCTGCGCCCCACCTGCTCATGGCGTTAGCTTAGCTTGCTAATCCACCACACGTGCTACGTTGCGACTTTCCATCGGTGGACAAACGCCGGAAATACTTATTTGGGTGTCTCTGGGCCCATAACCTGTTAGCAGAGTAAGCATAACTTCATTGCTGTTTAGCATCCAAATAAGCGGAGGAATAACGAAACATCAGAGACAGTGACATTTCATTCAACGGACTCTCCCATTGGAGGCGTGGCTTTGTTTATACCCATCATGACCTTTAACCTGTTACGCTATTGGCTTCCGGTCATGCACAACAAATAACACGAATTGGTAACACATTTACCTGAATGTTAACAATTTGAATGGTTTCTGTAGCTGAAGTTGTTGAGAGCCAAACTATTTGGTTGAAATAATAAGAAGTGGAAGCTGAAGAATAAAGATTTGAAGAACAGCAGTGGAAGGCTGTGCAAAAGTTCACACAGACAACTATTGATGGACATCTACAAAGAAAAGGTCATTTACCAAGCTCGTCCTGCAAGAAACTGTCAGGTGGGTTCACATATTTCATCGTTGACACGTTCAACTTCCAGTTGTGCTTCGTGCATTTCACAGTCCTGTGAACAAAGAGACTGTCAGTGGTAATTGAAGACATACTGTACTTAATCCCAGCTTTGTGATTATGGCAGACACATTTCAAAGATTCAAAGGCTTTATTGTCACGGTAGCTACAGTGGAGATATGGTAATGAACATTTTAAAAGGTCCCCTATTATACTGTTTTCATCAATATATTATAGGTCTCAGATATAGAGAGCCAAAGTCCCGCCCTTCTACTTCCGACCCATGGGACCATATTTGGGAGAAAAAAATGTATGGTAGTCAATGGCGAGAGAGAAATTATCTTTCGATCCCGCTTGAATTGTGCCATGAATTACACATATGATGTTTGTACATTTAAAAGATCATTTTGCAAGTCAAGAAAAAATGTTTTTGTCGTAACAATGTGAAGTAATAATAATAATAATGTGTTAGCGCTTTTACAGGTGCTCAAAGTCGCTTTACAGAGATAGTGCACTGGAAAAAATGCTGCTCCAAAAACAAGTTAAACAATAATTAAAAAAAGCTGTTTTCACTTGAAATAATTAAATAAATCTGCCAATAGAACAAGTGAACATTTGCTTGGTTAGATTTCTTGAAATAAGAAGGGATATTTAGATAAATCAGATCTTGTAATTAGCTGAAGAACTCATTTGTTGTTCTAATCTACGCACGAAAAGTTTATTATTCCGCCGACTTATTTTGGCCCTCTTCTCCTCCCGCATTGAACATCGCAGAAACTCCGTTCAAACATCAAAACGTTCAGCTCGGTCGGGAATCGATGGCTATTACTTTTCTCATTCATAACTTTCATAATTCCAGAGATACATCCCATAATACATCACATTTTTAACCATTGAAGTCAATGGAGAAATTCTTCAACTTCAACTAATCTTCATGCGACTTCAACTGCTAACTGTTCATTCATGTTAAACATTGTTCAGACCTTGTTTTAGAGGTTTTCTTCACATTTTAACATTAACTAGAGTGCGTGATGTCACAGCTAGAGGGTAGAAAATCTTGAAATTTGCCTTCATATATTTTTTTTAAACTGCCATAATTCCCAAACCCTACATTCCTGAGACATAATCTATCATGACAAACGTAGGAAAACATCTCGTAGCTTGAAAAATGACAAATAATTAAGCAAAAAATAATTAAACAAAATGCCTCTTGAGGGCATGAAGTGACAAACACTTTCAACATGTCTCCATTAAAGCCCATTGTAATTTCAGGCAGATATTTCCTCAGGGTAGCAGCCGCACACCTTTAGTTAAACTGCCAAAAAGGCCATATTATTAACCCGAAACTACACAAAAATTACACGTCAGATACTCAACTTCCTTGACATGCTTCACGTTTTGAAATTTGTTACAGTTCTTCCACAAAACGTTCACATGTAAGAGGTTTATCTCTCATTCAGAACAATGCAAACCTGTGATCTCTGCACACCTCGTTAGTTCAAATATAAACACCTGTGTAATGGAACACGATGATGTCATCACTCCAGCTGACGTGCTCAGAGCAGCAGACTTCAGATAGCAGTGTGCCAACAGTCCAGCCGTGAAGACATCTACGGGACAGTTTTGAGATTTCTTCAAATGCCGTTACCATGGCAACACAATGCTCGCCTTGAAACACGGTTTTCTCATAACTTCAGTGAATATACTCCAAACAGCCCAGAACTTCACAGGTTTGGTAACGATGCAGCCATCAACGCATCTAAGCGTAGTATGGGGTGTCATCAAATGCCGTTGCCATGGCGACAGACCACTCGCCATGAAACACGATGTGGCTGTAAGTCCAATCGACACGGTGCAATCGTCCCCCAATCTTCACTTGTATATCACCGGTCCATGCCTCAACAGCTCTATGTGAAATTTGAGATCTCACCATATGCCGTTTCTATGGAAACGCATCCCTCGCCATAAAACATGATGTTGCTATAACTCCTATGAAAATGTTCAAAAAGTGCTCAAACTTCACATGTGTGCTAACAGTCCAGCCGTGAAGACATCTACAGGACAGTTTTGAGATTTCTTCAAATGCCATTGCCACGGCAACACAATGCTCGCCATGAAACACAGTTTTCTCATAACTTCAGTGAAACTGCTCCAAACGCCCCAAAACTTCACAGGTTTGGTAACGATGCAGCCATCAATGCATCTAAGCGTATTATGGGGTGTCATCAAATGCCGTTGGCATGGCGACAGATCATTCGCCATCAAGTTAGTTCAGAAGTTTGCAGTTCAAATATTCTGCTCCTTTTCCAAGCCTTTTTACTTTCTTTTCTTCTCTCATCACACATTCAAGCCCCCAGTGTTCATGTATCATTTCAATCTAAATTCTTCACTTTCTTCTTACACATTACATTTCAGCATAGCAGTTCAGCGTCAGCTTTTCAGCATAAAGCATTTCCACTAGCAATTTCTTCAGGAATTGCATTCTCTAGTTTTGAACTACATTTCACCAGAATCAGGAAATGCTGTTACAAAATAAGTCTCAAATACTCAAAAGTGTTCTGTTTTCTGATGTTAGTTGGTGATTTTATAATAAATATGTAAAGAAATAAGTGTTTCATCTGAGATACAACTCAAAATAAGATGTTTTGACTTAACAAGATGATGCATTGTCTAAAAACAAGACCCGATATCTTACTGCAGTGTCACTTCTGAAGTTATTATGTCTTATATCAGGTGTAGAGACATATTCTGACTAGATAGTAGACGAGTTGGCAAGATTTTGAGTTTGTGTGTGAAAAGAAAAGAACAGCAAATAAATATAGTTAAAGTCAAATTAAAATCAAGCAATACAACAGCAATCACACATTAAACGCCATATTGAAGAGGTGAAGAAGTATCAGAGGTTACAGCGACTCTGTCCTTTAGCACTGCTTCCCGAGCCATCAGGGGACTTTCTGATGATTCCTCCTCTGTCTATTGTCGTGTGTTTTGACGTCACTTTTATCCCTGGGAAAAACCCTTATGGAAACACTCCCTTTAATATTGGGTTGCAAATTAACATTTTCCAAAGGGGGGTTCGTTTAGCATGAGACACTTGAAATAACTAAAGGATAAGTTAAAAAAGAAAGTGAGGTCATAGAAAGCAATGATTGAGAGTCAGAGCTAAACATTTCAGATGTGTGTATCTCACACTGCACTGTAACTTTAATTCATGTTTTATTATCTTTGCTTTTAAATGAGTGTTTTGAAACGCCATTTTACAAGATGTTTCTTAATTATATTAATGTCTTTCATTTCTGTAAAGCACTTTGAATTTCCTTGTGTTAAGAGGTGCTATAGAAAATAAACTTGCCTTACTGGGGATATGACTTTATATTCATATGGAATTACAGTCCAAAATACACACAATTGTCTAATTATTAACTTATCAAATGGTTTTTGTTAGGGATTAATTTTGTCTTTACTCCTAGACATTTAACCTTATTTTGTGTGTTGACATTTACGACCATCCCTGCTTCTAATCTCCCGTAAGGAATGTGTTAATGCAGTCGTATGTTGATACTAGGTTTTATGGCTTGACCAGGGCATAGGGAGGTTTTGCGAGTGTGAGAACGCTGGCTCTCTAAGCTCTAGAGATGTGAGAGACATCTCCTGTGTCTGCAGATGTTTTACGCCCATCCCCAATATGTGGATTTGACTCTCTGTAAACTAGTTAAAAGGTCTACCAAGATGCGAGGCTGATCAGATTTGACATGGCAAACCACCCGTGCAGTCAGAACCTTTGACTGTGTGACTTGTGATGTGAATTTCTGCGGCCGATGCTTGTATTAACAATACGTATTAAATATGTTTGACATCAGAACTCCTGCTCGTCCCGTGTCTCCTTCATGAGTCGGTGACTCCCACTGCATTGCTACACAGAAGTTTCCTCCACAATTTTTATGATTTCTTGTTAAGTTATCTAAAATGTGTCATCAAAGACCCTTGGAATCATTATACAAACACACGCTTAAAATAGCAGATAAGAAATCAGTTTATTGTCATCATTGCCCAATACTCACAAACTACAACTTGTTGAGCTAGGAAAATGTAATTAGATATGCAAATGCTTGCCTCGTGTACAAAATAATACACGGCCTTACCTCACCTCCACTCAGACATGTTATCACCATATGCACACTGTGACGACCCCTCCACACCATGTGGGGTGCCGTCTGGTTGTGTGTGTGTTTGTGTTTGCAGGTTCCCTTGCCTGACGAGCTGCACCTGTTTGACGAGCTGCATAAGCCTTGATGAGCTACACCTGGCCGGAAGCCATAAAAAGAGCCCAGCCGGATACGTCGGTTTCACTCCTCTGGGCACTTTTCTCTGCGCCAGTTTCGGGGACTTGTTGCTGGTGTCCATTTAGTGTTGTGTTTAAACAAACTATATATTCTTACCTCTCGTCTCGCCTCCCTGCTTTATGTTACAGCCCACGAGCCGGGTTGTAACATAACCTGTAACTAGGTCAACAAGAGCTGCAACAAGAGGAGACTGCGTTGTTCCATTAAGGAAGAGTTCATTCAGTTAATATTCATTTTATTTTAAAGCTGCACAACAGTGGAACTCAATCCCAGTAATGATTAGAGAACAAAACACCTGCAGTTTATTCAAATCTCATTTAAAAACATGCTTAGTGGAAAATCAGCTCTGTCAACACTGACACAATCTGCTGTTTGCACATGTGCCTTGACCTGTTGCTATCTGTCTGCTTTGTGAATACGTCTTTTTGTTTTGTTTTTATATATGCTTTTATCATAATATAAGCATCTATGTTGAATGTTGTTTTACTGATTGTATTTACCTGACATTTGAAGTGAAACAAATTGTTTAGGATGACTTTCAACATCTGTCCAGGGACTGCAGATGAAAAATAGTCTGATGGCTAACTCTGGCGCATTTACAGAAATGTTAATCAATGTGCACTGTCCCTGTCAAATAAAACTAAATAAATAAAGTCTATGGAGGCCCATCTGTTCGGATTTATAACTAATAATAGGTTACCTTTAAGTCCCAGGCAGCAGCTCCTAGAGTGATGCAACATAGATTTATAAAACATAAAAAACAATGAAATAGTGCAAGACCAATGTGCAAGTAATGCAGATTAGGTAAAATGTTCAAAAATATGTAAGAAATACATATATTCATAAACCTTTTGGTGACGTCTCAATACTATAACATGCTTTTTATGTCACTTAGTTTAACTTAAATTCCTGCTATAATTTTCTTTAGCCGTGGTTGTGTACTTATTTGTCTTTATTTCTATTTTATGACAAATTTCTGCTTTCCTTTTTATTATTGCATGCCTTTTTTACTTTCCACTTTACTTTTGCTGCAACGCTGTACATTTCCCCGCTGCAGGACTAACAAAGAGATTCTGATTCTGATGTGAAAACCAGTAAATGCAGAAGTATCTATACCCGGGTGCCAACTGCGGCCCGCTGTCTATTTTGAATTTCCTTCAGAATATTCAGGAGTATGGCCCACACTTGAAACTTGTGCTTTTCTTCTATTGTTCTTTTGTAATATATATGTATAGTAAACATATAATACACATTAGTATTCCCCCTTTTCAAATAAATTCAATCAATTACATTTGAAAACATTTTATAACACATCTTAGTTGATAAAAAAAGCCCAATACCTTATTAGTATAACAAGTTTCAAATATACCCTTCATATTTTCCCCTATAAGCAGTCTGAAGCTTCTGTTTTAAGGGATGAGCTGCCAACACTTTTTGTAACAACATAAATGAAATGTGTGCTGTTTTTTTGTCTTAATACAAATTCAAGTATCAAGAATAAATGATTTGGTTGAATTTGCTAACCTTTAACTTCACTTATGAGGCAATACACCTCACCTCTAGTGAGCGGCCCAGTCCTTCGAATATATTTCTGTACGTGTGTTGCTATCTGTAGATGTCTGTCTTATTTTTTGTAGATTTCATATTGTTTTCACAGTGCTGTGATAATGAATTTCCCCCTGGGGACAATAAATCTAATCCAAACCAATTTAATATTCAATCCCGTACTTGGCGATTGAGAACACACATTCGTAATTTACCTCGTTTAAAGCACTTATGTTCTAATACTATGGATTTCGTTGACACTACTAGCCGAGTTTCTTTTGTCCTATATTTTGCGGGAAGGTACATTGTGTTACGATTGCGGAAAAGGTTGGACCCAAATGCAGTATTAAGAAGGATAAGCGGGTTTTAAGGGATAACAAAAAGCGAGCTTTATTTTACAAAAGCCGATGACAAAAGAAAACAAGAAACAAATTTAACATTACCAAATCAGGGGAGCACGAGTAAAGAATCCAGGATCAAAAAAACTTCAGGGACAAACATGGAGCGTGACGTGAAGGGAAAGACAAACAATGAACTGACAGGGGAACACAGGGAAAGACAAGACTAAATACAGAGAGGGGTAATCACGGGACGAGAAACAGTTGGGTAAGGGAGGCAGAAACACAAGGGCAACAGGTGAACACAATGAGACAATCAGACACAGGAGGAAAACAAGAGACAGGGAGAACAGAACAGCAAAATAAACCCAAAACTTAACACACAAAACTCAAAACATGACACATTGAATTAGAAGTAGAACAAGAAGAAGAAGGAGAAGAAGTAGAGGTAGAAGAAGAAGTAGAGGTAGAAGAAGAAGTAGAGGTAGAAGAAGAAGTAGAGGTAGAAAAAGAAGAAGTAGAGGTAGAAGAAGAAGTAGAGGTAGAAGAAGAAGTAGAGGTAGAAAAAGAAGAAGTAGAGGTAGAAGAAGAAGTAGTGGTAGAAAAAGAAGAAGTAGAGGTAGAAAAAGAAGAAGTAGTAGAAATACGCTAACGCTACAAACAGGCACAACACTGTTACTCTGTTTTTACTGACATGTAACATTTTATTTCACCTTGCTCTATGTTTTTTAACGCACATTCAAAAACGGGAACATTTTTGGGAGTTTCAACTGTTTCAAGTTTCGGTAACGGCCACCGAAAAAGGGGACTTTGCCCGGAAAACGGGGACGTTTTGGTCACCCATCCGACTGTGTTTACAGCTAAGCACACACGCTACGATGAATTAAGACTACAAGCTCACTTGGGGTTGAGGATTCTGTACACGTTGCTTGACTGCCACATATCTGATCTAGACATAGCAACGTGTGTTGGGGAAAATAATTATTTAAAGTTATTTAATAATTGTGACATTTATTTAACTTTTCGATGGATGAATGATGCTCAAAGTGAGGGGGCAAAAAAGACAACTGAGGGGGCAATGCCCCCTTTTGCCCCCACGTGGCGCCGGGCCCGACGTGGCCCTCAGTGAAAAAAGGTTGGACACCCCCGCTCTATACAGTACATTTAAAACGTGGAATAGTAGAAGGAGCTCACCTGCCGTCCAGGTCTTCGATGTCTTTGATGAACAACCCTCCTTGGTGTTTGCACTGGTTCTTGCACGCTTTAAGAACATTGATGCTCTTGTCTTTGTAAAAGATGTAACATTTACCATCCTCTGGGTTTTCCTTGAAATTAGCTCCATCTTTGAGAGAGCCCACAGCTTCAGCGTCCATTGAGAATAACACCTTTGCATTTTGAGAGGTCATTTTACCCTAAACAATTATCAATTCTATTTTAAGTGGACACTTTCAAATAACTGCTCCCAGACTGTTTGTATCGAGGAGCTACAACAGATATGTATTTACCTGAGCAAGTGTTTAAGAGCCTCCTCCTGCTGCCTGTGATGCTGTCCGGGCAGGTCATTTGGCTTTCAGTCAAACTTTGATATTTGTTCCCTCCCTTTACAAGTGGACAATCTGTTTATTTGAATAGTGCAGGACACAACCCCCCCCCCCCCCCCCCCCCCCCGTGTGTACACATGTCTCAATGACTAACAAAGTCTTTGAAAGAAAAGAAATGAGAGAAAGACAAGAGAGAGGGACTAAAGGGCGACAGTATGTCACCAAGTTTTTCAAAAGAAAAGGTGGGTGTGGTCCACGAGTGGTGGAAATTAGTCTGTTAGCTAAGCATAGTCCATTTTAAATAATAATTGTTGACTAAGCTGACATTAAGTACTGTTAATATCTATAAAGAAAATGCAGAGGTTTTTAATTGCACTGCTCTTTTAGCTGACATTTAGTAAATGCAGGTACATGTTTAGCAGCTATTCATACTAAATCAGTTGTTCCTCCCCCTGGTGCCAGGACCAACAGATCCATCTCTAGGCTCAGCAGCCCTGTCCCCCCAGAATGCTGAAGCCGAACCAACTGAAGGAGGTGAGCAGCATTGTGTTGAATGCCACTTAACATATCTGAAGGGAGACCGGAATACAACATATATACATTTCAAACACAGTATTTTTCCACATATTTAAGTTATATTTATTTGTATTTATGCATTCATGTTGAGAATGTTCCATTCAAAAAATGTTATTATTAAAAAGGCATTTACACCATAAAAGATGACTAGTGAGATCTATTGTCAGGAATGTTAGTCTTATATCAAATAGTGAATTGTACTGCAGCAGTCTGCACAGTGTTATATTTTCAGAGCTCACTGTCAGTAAATATTGTGCAGTTAGTATTGGACTACAAGATAGATGCAAGCCTGTACAGGTAGAGTAATTTAAAGCATAAATGAGTCGGTTGGGTTCTGGAGGTGTGGTTACAGCAATTGTGCTTGGTTGGCGTGGCCTGGTGGTGGGGCCCAATGTGATATATTATAGCCGTGGGAACATGTTTCAAATGGGGGGTGCTGTGGGGATTACACCAGGACCGGTTCTGACCCATTTGCTGCCCTAGGCAAGATTTTTGCTGGTTCATTTATATCTTATTTTACCAGTTAACATTTATTTATTTATCCATATTTTTTTATCTCTCCAGTTTTAAAGGATATTGTTGGTTTACTGTCCTATAGTATACATTGGAAATATTTCAAACCTGTTTTTATTCATCCTATTAATTATAAAGGTGTGCCTTGGAAATATTTGTTTAAGGCAAGGCAAGTTTATTTATATAGCACCTTTCAACACAAGGCAATTCAAGGTGCTTTACATCCATCCATCTTCTCCCGCTTATCCGTGGTCGGGTCGCGGGGGTAGCAGTTCGAGCAGAGAGCCCCAAACTTTATTTTCCCTGGCCACATCAACCAGCTCTGACTGGGGGATCCCAAGGCGCTCCCAGGCCAGCGAAGAGATATAATCCCTCCACCTGGTCCTAGGTCTACCCCTTGGTCTCTTCCCAGCTGGACGTGCCTGGAACACCTCCCTAGGGAGGCGCCCAGGTGGCATCCTAACTAGGTGCCCGAACCACCTCAACTGGCTCCTTTCGACGCGAAGGAGGAGCGGCTCAACTCCGAGTCCCTCCCTGATGACCGAACTTCTCACCTTATCCCTAAGGGAGACACCAGCCACCCTGCGGAGAAAACCCATCTCGGCCGCTTGTATCCGCGATCTCGTTCTTTCGGTCATGACCCATCCTTCATGACCTTAGGTGAGGGTAGGAACGAAAATGGCCCGGTAGACAGAGAGCTTTGCCTTCTGGCTCAGCTCCCTTTTCGTCACAACGGTGCGGTAAAGCGACTGCAGTACCGCTCCCGCTGCTCCGATCCTCCGGCCCATCTCACGCTCCATTGTTCCCTCACTCGAGAACAAGACCCCGAGATACTTGAACTCCTTCACTTGGGGTAAGGACTCATTCCCTACTTGGAGTGGACAGTCCATCGGTTTCCTGCTGAGAACCATGGCCTCAGATTTGGAGGTGCTGATCCTCATCCCAGCCGCTTCACACTCGGTTGCGAACCGATCCAGTGAGTGCCGAAGGTCGCAGACCGATGAAGCCATTAGAACCACATCATCTGGAAAAAGCAGTGGTGCTTTACATAAATTCCGATAAAACCGTTTGATACACACTGAGATAACTTCTTAGACTAAAGTGAACTATCTAAACCAGTGGTTCCCAAACGGTGTGCCGTGAGGCAAGTCCGGGTGTGCCGTGGGATTTTGTGACAACCATACGTTATTATTGCAATATACAACTACACAAAAATAATTATTTTTTTATTTACTATATCAGTACTTTGTAGGTTTATATGTACGTAATCTGCGCGACTTGTGCGTCCACATCTCCACGTGCAGTGCTGCATAAACATGGCTGAGTCAGCGATAACTTTCGAGGGGTGGAGGTATGCCCATTATTATTACAGGAATGTGACGGTGAGGTGCAAACTGTGTCCAGGCCAGAAGCTGTTATCCACTGCTGGAAACACCACGTGGTCAAACCTCAACACACACCTGCAAAGAACACATGCTAAGGTGAAGCTACCGCACAGCTATTTGTTGTTTGTTTATTATCACGTAGTCTGTTCTTCTTCTCTGTCTTCCGGTTGTTGCCTGTTTTGAATGACAAATACACACTACCGCCGCCTGCTGGTAAGGAAAGTTATTGCCACTCACGCATGCGCAGTTCGTACGTGCTCGACGAGTAAAGTAACGAGTTACTTTATGTAGATAGTAACGAAGTAGTGTAATATATTACTCTTTTTAAAGTAATATGTAATATATTAAATTTTTTTAGTAACGACCCCATCTCTGGAGTTGGCGTTCTCTACTCTGATTTACATGAAGAACAACAGGAGGTCACGGCTCTCTGTTGAACAGGACTTGCGAGTGGCCCTCTCCTCAGTGCCACCAAGGATTACAAAATTCTGCGCGCCCCGACAGGCACATGTATCTCACTAATTTGTAAGTCGGCAAAAATATTTACAATAGCACATGTTTCAATGCTGATTGCTGAAATGTTACATTTATAATTTGTAGTTCAGGACCATGGACAATGCAGCTTCCTTGCATTGACAGTTCTCTGTGCTGAATTTTTAATGTTGTGACCTGTCTGGTTTAAATGAGTGTGTTGCTGCTTTGATGAAGCCTAATTTGATAAAGTTTCAAATTAATTTCTGAAATATTTCGTTAATAAATATTTCATGAGTAATATAGTTGTCTTTGTCACATTTTATTTGGCATTAGTAAATAATTATGCACATTTACAGATATTTTACATGATATGAGTGATAACACGTATTATAAGGGCTATTTTGCACAATAGGTGTGCCTTGAGATTTTCACTTGTCCTTTGGTGTGCCTTGGGCACAAAAAGTTTGGGAACCACTGATCTAAACCCTCAGAGTCCTTTACCTCACTGAGCCTCTCAGGGCAAATGGAAAATGTAACCGGGGTGAAAAGGGTGTTATCTTTACTTAATTATGAATGTGAACAGTTGTATCAACAGCTTTTACAATGTGCTGCTGACTGCTGGAAAGTGGTTTTACTTTAATGTATTTGTTTCGTCCATTGTGTTTACCTGCTAATGCAGGTGGGGCTGACCAGTTCAACCCGGTATCACGGCAAGACGTGAACATGTGACGATTTACCATGCTGGGAGACGTGAAGATGTCACGATTTTGTCCCTTCAAACGTGACAGTAACACGGTATTGTTAACATGGCCCAACCAGTGGAGAAATACCCGGAAATGCCAAGCAAATGCTACCCCGACGGTCGGTTGTTATTAGGGATGTAACGATATACCGAATATCGCGGTATTGCGGTAAATAAACGTCCTAATACCGTCGTGAGACTGACAAAATCTACCGCGATTTTTTTTTTTTATAATTTCAAAAAATATATATATTTAGATTTGTTCCCCCTTTATTATTCAATATCGCGACCGTACCGTGGACTTGTTATCACGATATTATCGTACCGTGAGTTTTTGGTATCGTTACATCCCTAGTTGTTATTGTCAATATTAATATACACTGAACAAAAATATAAATGCAACACTTTTGTTTTTGCTCCCATTTTTCATGAGATGAACTCAAAGATCTAAAACATTTTCTATATACACAAAATAACCATTTCTCTCAAATATTGTTCACAAATCTGAAAAAATCTGTGATAGTGAGCACTCACAGGTGTGGCATATCAAGATGCTGATTAGACAACATGATTATTGCACAGGTGTGCCTTAGGCTGGCCACAATAATATATGTGACCTGCTCTATCGAAATCAGTCGCATTGACCCGAAGACACATTTTGAGTTGTATACACTACTGGAAAGAGGATATTCCTAGCTTTCTAATGTTATCAGGATTGTTTTTGTACTCCAAATATTAAGCAAAATATGTCACATTATATAATGACTATTACAGAGTAATCATTTTGAGAAAAAGGCCTTTAAAGTTTTCTCTTCTCTGGAATCCATCGATCTGATTGATTATTAGCAAATTATCAAAATACTACAGAGGGAAGATATTTTCGTTTGGATTACTGGTCTGGGAGAAGCTCGCGAGTGTGTGTGTGTATATGTGTGTGTGTTTGTGTAATTTTGTGTTTGTGTGTATCGTGTTTGTTTCCCGGGGAAAACCCTCAGGAGAAACACCGGCTGTTGTTATGCCTGCTGTGACGTTAAGTTACTCCGTTCTCCGCTTGTAATTATGCCGAAGCTTCAAAGTTGTATTTATCTTCTGAATTTGCTGAAACAAGTTTAATATTCTGAAAGCCAAGACTTTGTTGAATTGAAATCAGATGAAAACAAACTGTAACGGACCCTGCCGTGTTATCTATGATTACTATACGCGTACATTCGTAATGTCAGCCGGAGGGAGGGGGGGCGGCGCTGCGGAAGAGCAGATTGCGAATGAGAGGTGCCTGTCATCTTCCCTTTACAAGCTTCAAACATGTATTTATCGTGTGATTTTGGAAATAAAAGTTTCATATTCTGAAAGCCAAGACTTTGTTTATTTAAAATCAAACAAAACACCCGAACCCCGAAAAAATAGTTTTTTACGCAAATCCACGTTTATTTTTAAATGAGCCGTTGCGACTTCCGACTGATTTCAATAGAGCGGGTCACATATGGTCACACTAGTTTGGCACTCTGCTTTACTAGTTGAATACACAATTATACTAGTCACTCTTTTTCAGCAACTAGTGGCACTTTTGTCTGACTAGTTACCACATAAGCCTTACTAGTGAAGCCAGGAGCAGCACTAGCAGCACCAAAGTCCCAACTTGTCAGAGTTTTTGCAGTGCAGTTAACTTTTAGTGTTACTAGTACGGTCAGAGGGTCACTAGTTCATCAAAAAAGCTTACAAGTTGGGACTTTGGTGCTGCTCCTGGCTTCACTAGTAAGGCTTATGTGGTAACTACAGTAGTCAGACAAAAGTGCCACTAGTGGCTGAAAAAGAGTGACTAGTATAATGTGTTCTTCAACCAGTAAAGCAGAATGTCAAACTAGTGTGACCATATATCTAACAAGTGCAATCAAAAAGCCAGTTAGTGTAGGTAATTGCTGTCTGATATCAAGGATATGAAATAAATACTCAAACAGCGTGCCATTGGAGTTAAAGTGCAAACATGAACAACTGTAGGCACAGGGTTTCAGTGGTTTACCACCATCAAGGACCATCAGCACTTTCAGTGCAAACATGAACAACTGAGGTAGATTTAGACATATTCTACCCAATGTAAACATCATTCAACTGCTTTAAGCAACGAATTAACTGTGCAAAACAAACATTGGCATGTGCTAGGTTTCAACCTGTAACACGGCCTACTCTCATTAGCAGGTCATTTTTTAGATTGAGTAGGCAGGGGTTCAGTGGTTTACCATCATCAAGGCCCATCAGCACTTTCTGTGTGAAAGTGAAAGTGTTGATGAGTTTCTTGGGGTAGTCCAAATGTAACACGTACATCAAGCCAAACAACAATGCAAAGGAATCCGCCATCCTGGGGATATTGCTGATGACGAAATCACCTTCCACCAGAATAGCAGTACTTGCCGGACTGAGATCAACTTGAATTGGAGTGCCCTCTGTGACCATGCTGACAATAGCAACCGGTGTGTTGGTGATGTCTGGCCGGTCCACCTCCTCTGCCTGGAAATGCATAGAGTCCAACTGTAAGGTTGACTTGAAGTAACTAAACAATCTCATTCACATATTCCTCAACAGGTAAGTATATAGGAAAGTATTTCAAAAATGTGTTTCGGTGAACCTTTCTTTATATATCTGAAAATATTTTTGATCGCTCCCGTCTGATTGTTTTTTTTAACTGGAAGGGTAAAATAGCTAAACAGTTTCTTACAAGCACACATTCTGACCTCACTAGCAGTACTTTGAGTGCACTAAATACTTACGCTCCAAGACTTGAAGAACTGTGGGTCCTCCTCGCGCAGGTATAATGGGAGGGCTTGAAGGGCTGCATTGCGTTTCATGTGGACATCCTGTACTTCCTGGAAAGACAAACAAAAACTAGCATAATTAAAAAGCAATGGCTTTTTAAATTAATATATACATATTTATTTTTGATTGTTGTCAAATTCAATTAATAATTTTGAATCTTTTTTTCCCCCTATTTGTTATTGTGATATTTGTGATACTCTTCTGAAAAATACAATCCAGTATCTTTTACAATATCTGTTTATTATTTGTGAATTTGAATGAATGTGGTTTTGTGTAAAAGTAAATAAGCATTGATACTATGGTGTGTTCCAATCAAGTAATTTAGCCTTGGCTGTCATTGGAAAAAATTGATTTGGACCAAACTTCTAATAAACTCACCTGGAGATCACAAATCCTTAGGATTTCACGCAGGGCCTCAGATACCTTGCCAGTGCGTGCCGTCTTCTGCCTGTACAAGGCAATCAGTCGCAGGGTGTGTCCGTCTAGTTCAGAAAATAACTGGTTCCGTAGGTTGACGTTTGTGATTGGGTGAAACTCGGCACAAACCTACAGGAACACACCTATAAAGATCATTAATGGATATATGCAACTGTACAATTATTAGTGATTGAAGATTATGTCACCATACGAAGTGTGTTAAATTTGAATGGCAGAAAGTCTTGTTGCAGTTTCCAGATATCAAGAAGGGCCCTGAGTCTCTTTGTTAATCATCAATGGTTTTTTAAATTAACAGGGGAACTCCAAGAGAGATATTACTCAGATATGGTGCGGTTGAAGTCTTGTTGGTTAATGATTCATTTCCTGCAAGGCTCACAAAGAGGGCCTGAGGGTATGGGAACCGTTAACTTTTCTTGGTTGACTGACCCTGGGGAGGCCATGGGAAAAGGACGGTTAAAACCTATCCAAGCATAGCTTTCAGAGAGGAAAGCAGGTGACATTTGTGTGGGGGGCTGCATAATGAAATGAGTGTGTGTTCACTGCTTGAGAGCAGAGGTAATGTTTTCCTCGTTATTATTGATATTAAAGTAATTTACATATATTGCTTGTATTAGTCAACCATAAACAACTATATCTTAGACTTATCTTAAAAATGCCAATGGTGTGTGGAACTGTGTGGGTTAAACTGATGGGGGAGGGGGAGCAGAGAAGGAAGTCTATGGAATGAGTGCGCGTTCTGTCATGACTCCAAATCATTGTTGGGGGACGGCCTGAGGGCAGAGAGACACACACACACACACACACACACACACACACACACACACACACACACACACACACACACACACTGTAAGAAGAGGGGGCGAAACAGATGGAATACTCATTGTCTAGGGTCTCGCCCAGAAGTGAAACTGGCCAATGGAGAACTGCCAACTCACTGGCTAGCTCGCCCCGAAGTGAAATCTTATATATCTCCTGTTGTGTCTGTGTGTTCGGCCTCTCTTTCCTCCTGCCGTCAAGATGATGAGTTCTCCCGGCATTAGGACCAGAGCAGGGGTGGGCCTACCCCTTTTAAAAGTGTATTGTATTCTTACCTTTTATCATTAAAACAGATTATTGTTTAACCCTGTATCTCCATCCATCCATCTTCTCCCGCTTATCCGTGATCGGGTCGCGGGGGTAGCAGTTCCAGCAGAGAGCCCCAAACTTTCTTTTCCCTGGCGACATCAACCAGCTCTGACTGGGGGATCCCAAGGCGCTCCCAGGCCAGCGAAGAGATATAATCCCTCCACCTGGTCCTAGGTCTACCCCTTGGTCTCTTCCCAGCTGGACGTGCCTGGAACACCTCCCTAGGGAGGCGCCCAGGTGGCATCCTAACTAGGTGCCCGAACCACCTCAACTGGCTCCTTTCGACGCGAAGGAGGAGCGGCTCAACTCCGAGTCCCTCCCTGATGACCGAACTTCTCACCTTATCCCTAAGGGAGACACCAGCCACCCTGCGGAGAAAACCCATCTCGGCCGCTTGTATCTGGTGCTTTGAATTCCTTCTTTTATGATTTGACCCAGCTCATCAAAAGGACACGCGGAGCCGAGGTGGGTGTCAGACCACCCCTTGCTACAACATGATGCAACCTGTTTTGTTGTTTCCGTAAAAATATATTGCAACATGATCATATTCAAAGTGAGGACCTCGGAGTCTGGGACGCGAAAATTATAGAAATGAGAAACGGCTCATTTCCCAGGACTCGCGCGCGTCTGCTTGACGCCGGGACGACCGGTTGCCCTCCCCGACAGGCGCACGGAAGCGAGGGCCCGCTCATCACTGCGCGCACAAGTGCGACCGCAGTTTTAATTTGTATTATTATTTATATTATAAAAATAAATATTGTTTTATAATATATTAACATTGAACAACAACACTGTTCCATTATGTGCAAAGTAGGCAGTTTTTGCAAGCAAAATTGGGAAGATGTGACAAGGGGCAGAAAAGAGAAAGACGTCTGAGAGCGTCTGTTTTACCTGTGATTCCATCCGGAGGGCCGGCCACACAAGGGATGTTCCTGAACGATCTCCTGGCGAAGAAGGGCAAAAGTCGTCTCCATGAGCTTTTCTATCAAGATGAGGTTCTTCTCCCTTTTCTCAATTTCCTGCAATGATAAATGATTGAAATGTAAGAAATGCAAGAGTCATAGACACATTGCAAAGGGCTAACTCTTGAGTACTGGCTATGCTTCAAACGATAGTGCCTAAATAACTGAGCCCGGGTGTCTGACGAGACAGCACACAATTTGCACTTCCACGCCATTGAACCATTTCAACCATGCAACTTCAACAAAGCATGATGATCGGATCTGTAGAAAGGCCAGATCTGTTCAAGTTACCTTGAATCTTGAGTCTCACTGCTATGTAGTCCAGCAGATATGTGAAAGAATTGTGCTTTTGATGATAAAAACATGAAATTTGGCACACTGTTAGAGCATGCCCTAAGGAAGATTTTTGGCTATAGGGCCATCGCAAATGTGTCCAATGGCGCCATTGGTTGTTATTTTACCAGTAGTTTTGGATCTAGACCACCTAGGATCTTGATTCTGGTGCTAATCCTACATTTTCAAGGATGGGGTTGGTACAAGGATTGGTACTATTTACAATTACAACATGCTAGAATGTAGCTAACTTACGGTGGCCCTGAAGTGCAAAACACCACAGCATTTCACAAAACACAACAGCATTTAAAAAAAAAAACAGCATCATTTCACAAAACGCTACAGCATTTCAGAAAACGCAGCAGCATTTCACATTGGATGGAAAGGGTATTCCTTTAGGGAGAACCAGGGTCGGCGTCATGGGGGGTCATTCGCGGGCCATGCCCCCCCAAATGAGTCACTGTGCCCCCCCAACGCAGGGTGGGCAAGCCTTGCCACTTTGCCGGTTTTTTTTTTTTTAATCATATAAGTAAAAACGTTTCCACTAAAGGTTTTTTGTGTGAAATACATCAGAAATAAAGAATACAAATATAAAACACAGCCTGAGCTGTGCTCACTGCTGCTCTCTGATTGGTGTGTTGCTTGACCAATGACCCCCGACTTTTTTTTGTTATCATTACGTGGCTGTGTGTTTAGATGAAAGCCCGGTGGCGATCTGTCCATCTGTTACACTGATTATACAGTAAAGCCATCGAAAATAATATGATATACAGTACAGTACAAGTAGCCTACTTCTGGGTCTCTGTGTTTCATTCAAGCTCGGCTCTGTGTGTGTGTGGCACGAGCGTATTTTGTGAGTGCGCGAGCGGTAACGTGGAATGTTGTTGTTAGCATCTGGTTAGCTAGCTATGCTAACGGATATAAAGAGCTGTTTCTACACCAAGGTGGAGGAGAGTTCTCTCCTGTCAGACTGAGAGGATCGTATAACCTCAGCTCAGTGAGGTAAGGACTCTCTCAGTGTTTAGATAGTTCACTTTAGTGTAAGTTATCTCAGTGGGTCTCAAACGGTTTGGTCACCATTTATGTAAACAAGTATTTGCGAGGAACACCTTTATATGATCATTATAGTTATTAAAAAATAAGAGAATAAATGAAAAACGGGTATGAAATACTATAGGACAGTAACACAAGAATACAGTTTAAAAGGGGAGTGATTAGTAAAATATCCATAAAGAAAAAGTAAATCTGTGTACAGTTCTGTTTCATTTGGATGCTGAGAGATGTAGGCTATCCATAGATCTCTTCATTTTGCTCTCAAAGTGCACCAGATTGATGCATTTAACTTCAATATTTTAAAAATAATCTTCCCGGAGGAGCATGCCCCCGGACCCTCCTAGAGGAGGTTAGGTCCACCCCCACCTAAAACATGTTCACATGGATAGGATACTAAATACATTTGCACACTTTTTATATCGTGGCCTATGTCCATATGTTTCTGTTTTGGTGGTCGTGCCACAACCGTGCATGCATGCACAAGTCATAGGTGCGCTATAAAATAGCACTACACCCTGCAATGTGTGTGAAAGACAATAGACTTTACAGCATGTTTTTGAAGTTGCGTTGGTGTTTGTGTGTTGGTTGTTGACGGCAGTGTGTGCCCCCCCTTGGTAAATGATTGCCCCTCCATTCGATTTGTTCTAGAGCCGACCCTGGGGAGAACACTTCTTGTTTATGATTGGACAGAGCCAAATATGTCCCAACCGGTCCCTCCCAAGATATCAGCCGTTAGCACACAGCTCACAGCTCCTCATATCTGTTCAGAAACTGGACAAAAGTTAAACATGTACAAACCACAGACTATCTATGTCATGGCGAATACAGTCGCTGCTTTATTTATGTCTGTATGACGTTGTTGTGAGTGTGGACGGAGCAGCTACAGGTTAGTTTAAACTTTAGTCTGATGGATCCGATTCTATTCAGAAAACACGCATTTTAAAAGCTTTTCGCCTGCCGTCTTGTCTGCAGACTTGTCAAAGCGTTAATTCATGGTTTTTACTAACCGTTATCAGTATGTAGTTACTTCGGCATCACTTTGAAACGTGTATTACAATTAAATCACGGTCAAATATGTTCATTTTGTTGTAGTTGGTATCTCCCATTGGATTTACTTGGAGATACGCCCCGCTCCCTCTCCAGCGCGTCTTGTTTGAATGACAGGAGCAAACACAGCTGACAGCCGCGGTGAAACTCGAGCGATTAGAGCGATGCGAATATTGGGTAGTCTACCATAGTATTTACATGGAGATAAGCCCCTTAAAAACCATGAATTAATAAAGCATTAATTATGTGTTTACTCCTGTCATTCAAAAAAGACGCTGGAGAGGGGGCGGGGCGTATCTCCATGTAACTCCTATCGGAATCGGATCGATCAGGCTAAACTAACCTGTAGCTGCTCCGTCCACACTCACAACAACGTTATACAGACATAAATAAAGCAGCGACTGTATTCGCCATGACATAGACAGTCTGTGTTTTGTATATCTTTAACTTTTGTCCAGTTTCTGAACAGATATGAGGAGCTCTGAGTGTGTGCTAACAGCTAACGGCTGATTTGTTGGGCCAATCACGAAGCGTCATTTCTTGATTGGCAGCCAAAACAACCAATCACAGCAGTGCTTCTCTGGCTGGCTCTGTCCAATCACAAACAATAAGTGTTCTCCCTAAGGAATACCCTTTCCGTCCAATGTGAAACGCTGTGGCGTTTTGTGAAATGCTGTGGTGTCTTGCACTTCAGGGCCACCGTACTAACTATATTTATCTGTTATTCAGGGAACAAAATACACAGTAAACCATTAACATGTTTATTATGGTGAAGTAATACATGTTACATAATATATATGTAATATTACAGGATTTCAACTAAATGCAGACTTAGTTCTAAAACTGTACACTAACAGTGCCTTAAAAAGAGCAATTGAATATCTACAGGAAACATAGATGGTATTTAGTATAGTACCAGTATATACCAGTATTTAGTAGTGAAAAAAAACGTAGTGGCAGATACGTACTGTAATAGCACGTTATCATAGTACATAATAGTTCGTAAATAATACCCGATAAACCTGAGTATAAGTTTGATTAAAACACATTTTTCTCCATGAAGCCTGCTGCAGTTTCCCCATTTACCTTCTGTGTTTGACTTTGTGATTACATTAAGCAAAGAGAAGACGAGTGGTCCTCCATTAGCGCTCCTTCATCATCCTCTCACCGGACTCCACTCAGCATCACACAGTGCAGCTTTTGTCTGATTAAATCTTAACTAGCGACTCCCTAAATTGGAGTCACAAGTATGGAAAACAATCTGTGGAGAGTTTCCTACTGCAGGTTTGTGGGGGATGCAACTTTTTCAAACCTTTTGCTACTCAAGTCAAATGTAATCTGAGCAGCAGAAGTATTTTAACGCAACATGGAGATCTGGCAATGTTTGTTTCTGCTTCTGCTGAGTTTAACCCCTGTGGAGAATTCGAAAAATAATGATTTCGACCTTGCCAGCTTTTTGAGAAGTATCTACCCTGGGATGCTTGTGAAGGAAGAGCCGTTCATCCCCAAAAGAGACTTTGTAGGACGATCTGAGGTGCAACCCAATGTAAAAGCAGTCAGCCAGGATAGTAACGGGGCTTCTGGAGCTGTGGTGACGACAAAGGATGGACAGATCAAAGGGATAACGGTGGACAAGGCCCGTATCTTCTATGGGATCCCGTACGCAGATCCTCCTGTTGGGGCTTATCGCTGGAAACCACCCAGACCTGTGAGTCCTTGGCCGGGGGTTTATGATGCCTCCTTCCCCAGAGCCGCATGCATGCAGGCCTGCAGCGGACCCATCTCTGAGGAGTGTCCCAGGAAGGTAAGAAACAACATTGTTACATTTCCTTTTAGGGTGTAGTAAAATGATTTTTGATTTTGTGGTAATTTGATGGAAAGTGACTTACAGTGAGTACAGTTGTACATAATGGACAGAAAAGGGCCTGAAAACACTTTCAAAGTCAGATATATTGTGTTTTTTTTTATTGTGAGTGAATGTACTTCATTACATTGCACCACTGCAATTACTGTATAATGTTTAAGGCGTAGAAGGAAAGCTAATTTGCTAACAAGTTAGTTAGCTACGGCTAGTTTAGCTGTAATGGTTTTGAATAAAAAATGGAAGTGTGTATTCGTGCATGTGGCTCTGTTTTTACCAAAAACAAGAACCTAGTGAATTTTAGATGGTTCGTATTTTACTCAGAATCTACTGGTGCATCAAAGACCAGTTACCTATTAAATGGTTAGTAAAAAAAACACAACAATGGAATAGTTTAGCCTGCCAGAGTAGCAAGTTACAACCCCCTAAACATTGATTTTTAAAGACTAACTTAAAGGTCCCCTATTGTACTGTTTTTCATCAATATATCACAGGTCTCAGATATATCCAGAGCCTGTCTCTGATTGGCTGAAACACCAAACAGATCATTGCAGCATTACCCATAATCCCCTCTGTTTCAGCCCTGTTTCCAAAGTGCTGATTCTCTGTCTGTTACTTTAGATTAAAAATAAGGAGCCCCTCCCCACGCCCCTCTGAGAGACATTTGGTTACAAAGAACTCAATGGTGCTCTAGGAGGAGATTCAGGTGATAGTGGGGGGGGGGGGGGGGGGTACCTTGGTTGCTGATTGGCTAATGGGTACACGAGACAAAACATCGTTATGACATCATAAAGTGGCCAAAATCTGATCAGCTCATTTTCTGACAGGTTTTTATAGAAATGGATCAAAAAGAGAGAGAATCTTTGTTCCTGAAACTTTCAGAGTCTCTTTCCACAGAGGGGACACATGTTGATGTAGAAGAGACATGAAGAAGAGGGGACACATGTTGATGTAGAAGAGACATGAAGAAGAGGGGACACATGTTGATGTAGAAGAGACATGAAGAAGAGGGGACGCATGTTGATGAAGAAGAGACATGAAGAAGAGGGGACACATGTTGATGTAGAAGAGACATGAAGAAGAGGGGACGCATGTTGATGTAGAAGAGACATGAAGAAGAGGGGACACATGTTGATGTAGAAGAGACATGAAGAAGAGGGGACACATGTTGATGTAGAAGAGACATGAAGAAGAGGGGACACATGTTGATGTAGAAGAGACATGAAGAAGAGGGACACATGTTGATGTAGAAGAGACATGAAGAAGAGGGGACACATGTTGATGTAGAAGAGACATGAAGAAGAGGGGACACATGTTGATGTAGAAGAGACATGAAGAAGAGGGGACACATGTTGATGTAGAAGAGACATGAAGAAGAGGGGACACATGTTTGATGTAGAAGAGACATGAAGAAGAGGGGACACATGTTGATGTAGAAGAGACATGAAGAAGAGGGGACACATGTTGATGTAGAAGAGACATGAAGAAGAGGGGACACATGTTGATGTAGAAGGAGACATGAAGAAGAGGGGACACATGTTGATGTAGAAGAGACATGAGAAGAGGGGACACATGTTGATGTAGAAGAGACATGAAGAAGAGGGGACACATGTTGATGTAGAAGAGACATGAAGAAGAGGGGACACATGTTTGATGTAGAAGAGACATGAAGAAGAGGGGACACATGTTGATGTAGAAGAGACATGAAGAAAGGGGACACATGTTGGAATGACACATGTTGATGTAGAAGAGACATGAAGAAGAGGAGGACACATGGTGATGTAGAAGAGGCTTGAAGAAGAGGGGACACATGTTAATGTAGAAGAGACATGAAGAAGAGGGGACACATGTTGATGTAGAGGAGACATGAAGAAGAGGGGACACATGTTGATGTAGAGGAGACATGGAGAAGAGGGGACACATGTTGATGTAGAAGAGACATGAAGAAGAGGGGACACATGTTGATGTAGAAGAGACATGAAGAAGAGGAGACACATGTTGATGTAGAAGAGGCTTGAAGAAGAGGGGACACATGTTAATGTAGAAGAGACATGAAGAAGAGGGGACACATGTTGATGTAGAGGAGACATGAAGAAGAGGGGACACATGTTGATGTAGAGGAGACATGGAGAAGAGGGGACACATGTTGATGTAGAAGAGACATGAAGAAGAGGGGACACATGTTGATGTAGAAGAGACATGAAGAAGAGGATTTTGCATAATAGGTGACCTTTAATGATTATTTTCTCCATGAAAGGTGAGTGAGGACTGTCTGTACCTGAACGTCTTCGTGCCTCTGGATGTGGACTTCCTGTCTCCTCTGGAGGTCCCTCTCCCGGTCTTAGTGTGGATCCACGGGGGGGATTTCATCGCCGGATCGGCCTCAAAGCCTCTGTACGACGGACGCTTCATCAGCAACTTCACACACACTGTGGTGGTGAGCCTGGAGTACAGACTGGGTACGACATGTTGAGTTATTCCCTTTGTATTGCGTGTAAAGTTTGTAACACATGTGCAATAATAGTGGAAGCACTGTTACATGCACACTTTACAATAGCATTACTTGTTGTTGTGTTTGACCTGTTTTACTTGCAAGACAAACCAGGATTAAGACATTCTGCAAAACCACAAATAGACAGATATTACATCACTTCCTGTTGTCGACTCCTCAGATAATGTGTAAGCAATTATTTCAAAGGACTCAAATGTACCTGCTGGAGGGAGGATGCAGAGAGGTTACTTCGTACAGACAGAAATATACATGTGTACTCAATAATACATATATTAATATACATTCATTTACTATATACCCTTACATGTCTAACATGTATGAAAAATACTCCTGTACTAATGTTTATGGTGCTCTTACCCTTAACTGTTCATACTGTATGTTCTTTGACGTTTTTATATCTGTCACCTGTATATTCTTATATTATACTATTAAAAAAAGGGCTTTGCAGAACTTGTTAGATGCTAACTATGGTTTAAGTACTCTGTGCAATGACACATTTTGCATTATACAGAATAATCTTATGTTAATACTTAGCAATTATTCTGTCCTTCAAGGGCTTTTCTTCTACTGTAGCCTATATACCGGGATAAAGTAGGGATTTCTTTGTAAAAGCAACAAGCAGGCAACTCGTGGTAGACATACAGTAAGAGTAAATAATGAGCTTGTGGTCAAAATAACCCAATTTGTAATCACTCTGCTGTCCTGCATGAGATTAGATTAGATTATAATCTTTAATGACCACACAGCCAGGCTGGTGGAATTCGTGTTCGGTGCAGAGTATTACAGCTTGTTCCATACAATTCAATTTACAATAAACAGACAATAAAAAGTACAACACACAGCACAGGGCAAAGACATATCATAAGACATAAAGTTCAAGGTGTGGTGGATTGTTATTGTTCATTGGGGTTAGAGTCCATTTAGTGTCCGTATTGCAAAGGGGAAAAAGCTGTTTTTGAAGCGGGCGGTTTTGGTGGACAGTGACCTGTAGCGCCTCCCTGAGGGCAAAAGTTGGAAGACATGGTTACCTGGGTGGGAGGGGTCAGAAAATATATATGTGGAACTCAGAGTTAATTAATGTCCTGCTGGTGTCAATGATGTCCCGCTGATCATGTGCATTTCTGCGTGTCTTTAAGGTGCTTTTGGGTTCCTCGTGTCGGGCAAAAACCCTCTTTCAGCAGCTGCAGGGAATTATGGAATATTGGACCAGCAGGCAGCTCTACTCTGGGTCCAAAGAAACATCGCAGTGTTTGGAGGGGATTCCAGCAAGGCAAGCAAACACACAAAGTCTAATAATATTGAAATATACAGGAGTAGATATTCAGTTTGTATACAAGATAGCAATAAAGTGTAAAATAGTATTAAAGTGGGATAGCTTTCATCATAACAGGTATGAATAAAACTGATCGATGTCTTTAAAGCAATACGTTTTGATCAAAGAGGCAAATGGATAATAAGGACGGGGCAGGAGCTCCACCAAGCCGTTTAGGACAGAGAGTGAATACACATACTATACAGAGATGCTGGATGAGAAACCAATGTGACTTTGGAAATTGCACAATATAAATATATTCTAGTAGACCTCAACAATGGAGTTATGATCAGTAGAAATGGCCATGACATGGGACCTTTAAGCAAAAAAAAAACATGTTTAGTTTACAGATTAAACAAACATTTCTATGCACGATTTCATGGATAATACAAACAGTTAGTGAGGATTTCCTGTTGACAGGGACACCACACTTATTCAAAAAAACGTGTATCTTTAATGTAAAGAGGCCCTACTAATGTCATGTTCAGGTTTATGTCAGTATTATCTGTTTTTATTCATTTAATTGTATTTAAATGTCGACCTGACCTCCGTTTTTGAAGGGGCACTTTCTTATTATCCTTTCATCAGTAAGTAGTGTCTCTACTTTAAAGAGTCCTCTCCTGCTGATGTTCAGGTCTATATCAGTAAGTAGTGTCTCTACTTTAAAGAGTCCTCTCCTGCTGATGTTCAGGTGTATATCAGTATGTAGTGTCTCTACTTTAAAGAGTCCTCTCCTGCTGATGTTCAGGTCTATATCAGTAAGTAGTGTCTCTACTTTAAAGAGTCCTCTCCTGCTGATGTTCAGGTGTATATCAGTATGTAGTGTCTCTACTTTAAAGAGTCCTCTCCTGCTGATGTTCAGGTGTATATCAGTATGTAGTGTCTCTACTTTAAAGAGTCCTCTCTTGCTGATGTTCAGGTGTATATCAGTATGTGTCTCTACTTTAAAGAGTCCTCTCCAGCTGATGTTCAGGTGTATATCAGTATGTAGTGTCTCTACTTTAAAGAGTCCTCTCCTGCTGATGTTCAGGTGTATATCAATATGTAGTGTCTCTACTTTAAAGAGTCCTCTCCTGCTGATGTTCAGGTGTATATCAGTATGTGTCTCTACTTTAAAGAGTCCTCTCCTGCTGATGTTCAGGTGTATATCAGTATGTAGTGTCTCTACTTTAAAGAGTCCCCTCCTGCTGATGTTCAGGTGTATATCAGTATGTAGTGTCTCTACTTTAAAGAGTCCCCTCCTGCTGATGTTCAGGTGTATATCAGTATGTAGTGTCTCTACTTTAAAGAGTCCTCTCCAGCTGATGTTCAGGTGTATATCAGTATGTAGTGTCTCTACTTTAAAGAGTCCTCTCCTGCTGATGTTCAGGTGTATATCAATATGTAGTGTCTCTACTTTAAAGAGTCCTCTCCTGCTGATGTTCAGGTGTATATCAGTATGTAGTGTCTCTACTTTAAAGAGTCCTCTCCTGCTGATGTTCAGGTGCATATCAGTACGTAGTGTCTCTACTTTAAAGAGTCCTCTCCTGCTGATGTTCAGGTGTATATCAGTATGTAGTGTCTCTACTTTAAAGAGTCCTCTCCTGCTGATGTTCAGGTGTATATCAGTATGTAGTGTCTCTACTTTAAAGAGTCCTCTCCTGCTGGTGTTCAGGTGTATATCAGTATGTAGTGTCTCTACTTTAAAGAGTCCTCTCCTGCTGATGTTCAGGTGTATATCAGTATGTAGAGTCTCTACTTTAAAGAGTCCTCTCCTGCTGATGTTCAGGTGTATATCAGTATGTAGAGTCTCTACTTTAAAGAGTCCTCTCCTGCTGATGTTCAGGTGTATATCAAGTGTCTCTACTTTAAAGAGTCCTCTCCTGCTGATGTTCAGGTGTATATCAATATGTAGTGTCTCTACTTTAAAGAGTCCTCTCCAGCTGATGTTCAGGTGTATATCAGTATGTAATGTCTCTACTTTAAAGAGTCCTCTCCTGCTGATGTTCAGGTGTATATCAGTATGTAGTGTCTCTACTTTAAAGAGTCCTCTCCTGCTGATGTTCAGGTGTATATCAGTATGTAGTGTCTCTACTTTAAAGAGTCCTCTCCTGCTGATGTTCAGGTGTATATCAGTATGTAGTGTCTCTACTTTAAAGAGTCCTCCCCTGCTGATGTTCAGGTGTATATCAGTATGTAGTGTCTCTACTTTAAAGAGTCCTCTCCTGCTGATGTTCAGGTGTATATCAGTATGTAGTGTCTCTACTTTAAAGAGTCCTCTCCTGCTGATGTTCAGGTGTATATCAGTATGTGTCTCTACTTTAAAGAGTCCTCTCCAGCTGATGTTCAGGTGTATATCAATATGTAGTGTCTCTACTTTAAAGAGTCCTCTCTGCTGATGTTCAGGTGTATATCAGTATGTGTCTCTACTTTAAAGAGTCCTCTCCTGCTGATGTTCAGGTGTATATCAGTATGTAGAGTCTCTACTTTAAAGAGTCCTCTCCTGCTGATGTTCAGGTGTATATCAGTATGTAGAGTCTCTACTTTAAAGAGTCCTCTCCTGCTGATATTCAGGTGTATATCAGTATGTAGTGTCTCTACTTTAAAGAGTCCTCTCCTGCTGATGTTCAGGTGTATATCAGTATGTAGTGTCTCTACTTTAAAGAGTCCTCTCCTGCTGATGTTCAGGTGTATATCAGTATGTAGTGTCTCTACTTTAAAGAGTCCTCTCCTGCTGATGTTCAGGTGTATATCAGTATGTAGTGTCTCTACTTTAAAGAGTCCTCTCCTGCTGATGTTCAGGTGTATATCAGTATGTAGTGTCTCTACTTTAAAGAGTCCTCTCCTGCTGATGTTCAGGTGTATATCAGTATGTAGTGTCTCTACTTTAAAGAGTCCTCTCCTGCTGATGTTCAGGTGTATATCAGTATGTAGTGTCTCTACTTTAAAGAGTCCTCTCCTGCTGATGTTCAGGTGTATATCAGTATGTAGTGTCTCTACTTTAAAGAGTCCTCTCCTGCTGATGTTCAGGTGTATATCAGTATGTAGTGTCTCTACTTTAAAGAGTCCTCTCCTGCTGATGTTCAGGTGTATATCAGTATGTAGTGTCTCTACTTTAAAGAGTCCTCTCCTGCTGATGTTCAGGTGTATATCAGTATGTAGTGTCTCTACTTTAAAGAGTCCTCTCCTGCTGATGTTCAGGTGTATATCAGTATGTAGTGTCTCTACTTTAAAGAGTCCTCCCCTGCTGATGTTCAGGTGTATATCAGTATGTAGTGTCTCTACTTTAAAGAGTCCTCTCCTGCTGATGTTCAGGTGTATATCAGTATGTAGTGTCTCTACTTTAAAGAGTCCTCTCCTGCTGATGTTCAGGTGTATATCAGTATGTGTCTCTACTTTAAAGAGTCCTCTCCAGCTGATGTTCAGGTGTATATCAATATGTAGTGTCTCTACTTTAAAGAGTCCTCTCCTGCTGATGTTCAGGTGTATATCAGTATGTGTCTCTACTTTAAAGAGTCCTCTCCTGCTGATGTTCAGGTGTATATCAGTATGTAGAGTCTCTACTTTAAAGAGTCCTCTCCTGCTGATGTTCAGGTGTATATCAGTATGTAGAGTCTCTACTTTAAAGAGTCCTCTCCTGCTGATATTCAGGTGTATATCAGTATGTAGTGTCTCTACTTTAAAGAGTCCTCTCCTGCTGATGTTCAGGTGTATATCAGTATGTAGTGTCTCTACTTTAAAGAGTCCTCTCCTGCTGATGTTCAGGTGTATATCAGTATGTAGTGTCTCTACTTTAAAGAGTCCTCTCCTGCTGATGTTCAGGTGTATATCAGTATGTAGTGTCTCTACTTTAAAGAGTCCTCTCCTGCTGATGTTCAGGTGTATATCAGTATGTAGTGTCTCTACTTTAAAGAGTCCTCTCCTGCTGATGTTCAGGTGTATATCAGTATGTAGTGTCTCTACTTTAAAGAGTCCTCTCCTGCTGATGTTCAGGTGTATATCAGTATGTAGTGTCTCTACTTTAAAGAGTCCTCTCCTGCTGATGTTCAGGTGTATATCAGTATGTAGTGTCTCTACTTTAAAGAGTCCTCTCCTGCTGATGTTCAGGTGTATATCAGTATGTAGTGTCTCTACTTTAAAGAGTCCTCTCCTGCTGTTGTTCAGGTGTATATCAGTATGTAGTTGTCTCTACTTTAAGAGTCCTCTCCTGCTGATGTTCAGGTGTATATCAGTATGTAGTGTCTCTACTTTAAGAGTCCTCCCTGCTGATGTTCAGGTGTATATCAGTATGTAGTGTCTCTACTTTAAAGAGTCCTCTCCTGCTGATGTTCAGGTGTATATCAGTATGTAGTGTCTCTACTTTAAAGAGTCCTCTCCTGCTGATGTTCAGGTGTATATCAGTATGTGTCTCTACTTTAAAGAGTCCTCTCCAGCTGATGTTCAGGTGTATATCAATATGTAGTGTCTCTACTTTTAAAGAGTCCTCTCCTGCTGATGTTCAGGTGTATATCAGTATGTGTCTCTACTTTAAAGAGTCCTCTCCTGCTGATGTTCAGGTGTATATCAGTATTGTAGAGTCTCTACTTTAAAGAGTCCTCTCTGCTGATGTTCAGGTGTATATCAGTATGTAGAGTCTCTACTTTAAAGAGTCCTCTCCTGCTGATGTTCAGGTGTATATCAGTATGTAGTGTCTCTACTTTTAAAGAGTCCTCTCCTGCTGATGTTCAGGTGTATATCAGTATGTAGTGTCTCTACTTTTAAAGAGTCCTCTCCTGCTGATGTTCAGGTGTATATCAGTATGTAGTGTCTCTACTTTAAAGAGTCCTCTCCTGCTGATGTTCAGGTGTATATCAGTATGTAGTGTCTCTACTTTAAAGAGTCCTCTCCTGCTGATGTTCAGGTGTATATCAGTATGTAGTGTCTCTACTTTAAAGAGTCCTCTCCTGCTGATGTTCAGGTGTATATCAGTATGTAGTGTCTCTACTTTAAAGAGTCCTCTCCTGCTGATGTTCAGGTGTATATCAGTATGTAGTGTCTCTACTTTAAAGAGTCCTCTCCTGCTGATGTTCAGGTGTATATCAGTATGTAGTTGTCTCTACTTTAAAGAGTCCTCTCCTGCTGATGTTCAGGTGTATATCAGTATGTAGTGTCTCTACTTTAAAGAGTCCTCTCCTGCTGATGTTCAGGTGTATATCAGTATGTAGTGTATTTAGCGTTTGCAGACCAACAACCTATAAAACACACTACTTGTCTCTGTGTGGTGTACTTTTGTCAGGTGACCATATTTGGGGAGAGTGCAGGCGCTCAGTCCGTCAGCCTCCACCTGATGATCCAAAGCAGCAAGACTCTGTTCAAACAGGCCGTCCTGCAGAGCCTGCCCTTCTCCATCCCTCTGAAGACCAGGTGAGGAACCATGAGAGCTTTTCTTAGGTTTCCATGTGTTTCAAACAACTTCAAGCTCATCAATGACTTGTCGTAGCAACTTCAGCTGCTGTCTAGAGAAAATGATGAGTTAGGCAAATATGCAAAGAAACACAATATCGATATAAAGTATTTTAAGATCTTGCAAGCATGATGAGTGTGTGACAGTCAGACTCTCTTATAGGGAAACTGTACATTTACATGACAACACAACAACATTTGGGCCCAGTTGTCGCCCTATCACAATAAGCAAAACTCACACCCTATAACAGTTGGGTTAAGAAATGTCTTCCTCTCCCCCTGTCTTTCCTGTAATGCCATAAAACCCTTTATCTTATCCTCGTGAACACAAACCAAATGTTCTTCTCAGACATAAGGATTGAAAACACTTGAAAGGATACTACTTTGTTAGAAGTTACATTTCATTATGATTTCACTGCATTAAGCTTTAATACCATAATTGCCATAACAAACTATTGCTGCCTCTTTTCCCCAGACGTGACGCCCTGAAGCTGGGGAAGGACTTTGCTAAACAGACGAACTGCTCAGTGAGCGACATCGTGTGCCTGCTGTCTCTCAGTCCACAGGAAGTCCTCGCTGCACAGATGAAAACAAGTAGGGCGCCACAAAAATACACCCTGCCTACGCTTCACATTTAGATCCGAGGGCAGCCCACACACTTACATAAGGAGGCCTGATTTCTGTCTCTCGCCGTTATTATGCTCCAAAGGTCTGGAACCAACTCCCAGAAACTTGCAGGTCCGCTGCAACTCTGACCACTTTTAAATCCAGGCTGAAGACTTTTCTTCTTTCCGCTGCTTTTAATTGAGCTATTTATATCTTAGACTGCACTGTAACTTCTATTCATGTTTTATTAATGTTTTATTATCTATGCTTTTAATGTTTAATGTGTTTTATGCTCTTAATGTCTTTCATCTTGTAAAGCACTTTGAATTGCCTTGCGTTGAAAGGTGCCTTGCCTTGTCTTCTATGCAAGAGATGAAGGAAAACTATATTAGTACTTTATTTATCCGAATTTGGGAAATGTTTGTGTTGCAGCATAAAAAGACGAGGCTTTGTACATAAGTCAAATTTAAAAGATAAAAAATAAACATTCCAAAATGTAAATATCTCAAATAGAAATGAAATAGCATTAAAACAAAAGTAGAAAATATACATGTGGAAACACAAATGCACAGTAACCACATATAAAGCAGGATATTAATTCAAAATTAAGTGTGTGAGGAATGGAATATTACATATTAAATTGAATGTAAAATGTACAGACAATATTCTCTATCCTGGATAAAAACTGGCTTCTTGTTTTCGGCCTTATTGTATTAAAGGTGGGGTATGTCATTTATTTCAGAAGCACTTTTTGTTATATTCCATGGAATGCTCTTAACATCCCGATAGCAATGAATATATGAAATGCTTTGACACAAAATCCATAAAAAACCGTCATCTGTGGAAGCCGTGGCGCTGTAAAAAGCACGACCAATCATCTGAGCCGGCTAAAGTAACTGGATGGCCTACCTGCCTGTCAGCTTTCCATCTGGGCACAAACTTATCTCGTGCCCTCATTGGTCATGTGCGCGTTCGTGTGTGTTGGAGGAGGGGCTCTGTGAGGAAGTGGCAGATTTGTTACGGCTGTGTATTTTCAAATTCTAGCTCACTCGAGCTGCTTTCTCCAAAATTACCTACCCCACCTTTAACTGTCTTTTTTCTTTTCTGTTGCTCGAGGGAAAACGATAGCTTAGTAAAAATAAATAAAGACAGCTAAGATGAACAGAACTGAACAGAGAGCTAAAAGAACTTGAGACAAAACATAACCAATATCTAAATTCAAATCTTACCATACAATTAAAAGAAATTAGGAATGAATTAAATATTTTATACTCACAAGAAATAGGAAAAAATACGATGTATACAAAACAAAAGTGTTATGAATCTGGTTCAAAATGTGCAATATAAGCAACACGAAATACAAAGAACTTATTTGTTTTATTATTAGAAACAATCATATACTCACGCCTAGAATATGAAACAATTCTTAGAATCTCTTAATTTAAATCTTACTGACTTCTTTTTGATCCCAGGCTCCAAGATTGTGAACCCGTTCAGGTTCCTGGAGGTTTTTGAGACGTGGGGTCCGTACATCGATGGAGAAT